>NC_057802.1:381754921-381755620 GCF_018294505.1 Triticum aestivum | reverse complement strand
CCCCGCTCTCCCTCTCGGCCTCTGCGCCTCCCCCGTCAGATCCACCTCCCTCTCCCCTTCGATCCCCACTGCCCGAGCGTGCTCGCCGCCGTTCACCGTCGTTCCCGCGGCCACCGTGCCCCAATCGCCACTTCGCCGTGTCGTACGCCGTCGCCGCCCTCGACTACACCACCTCCACCTCTCCGTTGGAGCTCCGAGCCACTGCAACGGCCTCCCCGAGCTCGTCTTCCCCGCACGGCCGCCGTCGGTCGCCGCCCCGTTTCGCCGCCTCGAGCCTCCCCGAGCACGCTGCCGTCCCCCTACAGCCTCGCCGTGAGCCTCTCCCCCTCCTCCCCTGTCCTTTCTCTCTCGCGCGCCCCCTAGCGGCTTCCCCACGCGCGCCCGAACGCCGCGCCGCGGAGCTCGTCGCTGGCGGGTCTCCGGTGACCATTTGGTCATGGGCGTATGCCCGTTAGCTCGACCGCACCGTGTAGCACCCGCCTAGCTAGCTAGTTCGGCCGCTCGCGCGCCCTAATGCCGCACCCGCCCCAGCCCGAAGTACCTCGCCGCCGGCGAGCTCGTAGCGCTCGCCCCCGCCCGTTCCAGCCGCTCCGGCCACCACCGTTGGACGCGCGGCGCCGAGCCGCGTCGAACGCGCCCAGCCACGACCCCGCAGACCCCCTGTGCGCGAAACCCGCGCCCCTCCCGAGCCGCGCCGCC
>NC_057802.1:380748946-380752039 GCF_018294505.1 Triticum aestivum | reverse complement strand
TGGCGGCGTACGGTCTCCGGGGCGGCGGCGTCTTCGGCGGCGGCGCGGGCGCTCCTGGCGGCGGCGGCGGATGCGGGTCGAGGCGGCAGGGTGAGGAGAGGCGAGGGGCAGGGGGGTACTTATAGGAGGGGAGGGGGTGCCGTGGAAGAGGGGGCAAGGCGGCGGCGGCGTCGGCCTCGAGCCGGACTCGGCGGCGGCGGGAGCCGTGCTCGGGAGGGAGACGGGGCGCGGGGTAGGCTGGGCCGTCGGCTGGGCTTCGGCCCAGTCGGCGCGCTCGGCGTTTTTTTTAATTCGCCGAATCTAAAAAAACACAGGAAAATAAATAAAAATCCAAAAATGCTAAAATAAAATTTTCCCGTCTAACTAAAATAATTAGAACGAGATGAACATTTCCTTGGCCCAAAATGCAGTTTTGAAAACGTGCAATTTTTTTAATGCAATTAAAATAGCAAATAAAATCCGAATAAAATCAAATATTGGATTTTAATATTTTTACCTCCAATATTTTAGTTATTTTGGAGAAGTCATATTTTCTCCTCTCATTTATTTTAATACAAAATATTTTTCGGAGAGAAAAATAATTAAAACCAAAATCCTCGTTTTATTATTTGATAAAAATCAAAAATGAAAAACCGGGAAAAATCCCCAACTCTCTCCGAGGGTCCTTGAGTTGCTTAGGATTTATCGAGGATTTGCCAAAATGCAAATAAATATGCGATGCAATGATGATCTAATATATAACAATCCAAATTGAAAATTTGGAATGTTACAAAGGACCCATGCATATGATTCCTACAATAGATATACCAGTAGTGACAATTAAATTTATGCAAACAGTGGACCAAATTGTTACTTTGTAAAGTCAATTAATCTATTTTGTTTTTCCACGGAAAAGGAGAATAATTACCCAATTTATATTTTTCAGAAATTTAACCCAATGTTCGTATGGGTGCAGCAAGATTATTCGTTAGGCTCTGTAGCACACATAACAAATCACATGATTTGGCTATCTAAGATATGCAGAATCAAATGCAATGCATGTGTAGCGCAGATAAAAATCAAACTATTGTAAAATATGGGGCTCGTACGTACCAAACCCGCTGGATGGTTTTATATGAAATTCAGAATTAGGATTAGGCTGCACATCAAGAAGCGCCAATTCATTCTCAAACATTTATACTTATCCGGAGAACAACATAGAATTGGGCTGCACAGTGTTCCAGCATGTACATCTGGGAAAATAACAAAATGAAGATCAACACAGGAGCACTTGACCTTAAACTGCAGAAGCGTTGTTGTAGTCCGTAGGTCGCCGTCCTCGCCTAGTTCAAGCTAGCAAGCACCTCGGAACTACCAGCAAGCGGCACAAAAAGTACAAACACAACATAAGAACAGGAAATTAATCTAATCACAAAGAAAGAAATCCAGAACATATAGGAGGCTCGAGCTCACCATTGCTACTTTGATCCATCAAAAAAGACAGAAGATTAATCCTTCAAAGCACCACTAGAAATCCAAAAATACAACAGCTAATAAGTGTATGCACTGACGGCCTGACGGGCCAATCGCAAGGAGAAGAGATGCTCTCTTTTTCAGTTGGGCTTGCAGGTGTTCATAGCGACATAAAGAGGGCATTTGTGAGGCCAGCGACCTTCTCCTTCCCGAACTCATCCGCTGGAAACGTGGCCGCAACAGGGATGGTCATGGTATGTCTGAGACCGTCGACGCGAGGAGGGCATGGAGCAGAGCAACGCGTGCCCACACATACTCGCTTGGCTTCGCAGGGATGGCCGCATCAGGCCGCGATGGTGATGGACACGTCTTGTGCGTCTGAGGACGCCAGTGCGAGGAATCCCGGAGCAGAGCGGCGCGTCAGGAGAGCCGGGAGCAGACCAACGGCGTGCGCACATGCTGATTCGGCTGCGCGAGGATGGCCGCATCTCGATGACTCTTTCCACGGAAAGGATGAACGGATCCAATGTGAGCGCCCATAGGGATAGCTAGAGCTCCGATATGCCTACAATCAGAAGGCCCATCAGCGACGAATTGTAGGGATCCCGAAATGGGAAGCAGTGCGTTGGAGCGGGAGGAAGAGTACGGGGGACGGGGAGGCTTGGGAAAGCCGGGTGAGGGGAAGGGGAAGAATAAGCGGTGGCCAGGGAGAGGAAGCGGAGAAGGCCAACTCGCTCGCCTCAGTTTCCATGCTAATGGTGAAGCTGACGTGCATGTTTTCTATTGTGGTGGGTAGTGTGGGCCCCGCATGTAAGCCTATGACTAAATGCTGATGTGGCACTATTGCTGATGTGGATGGGCTGCATGTCAAGAAAAATTCCATAATGGGGATGAACTATTCAGGTATTATAGATATGTGAGTTCTTGATCCTATCTTGCAAGTCAATAGTCACCTACTATGTGTTATGATCCAGCAACCCCGAAATTGTTGGGGAACGCAGTAATTTCAAAAAAATTCCTACGCACACGCAAGATCCATCTAGGAGATGCATAGCAACGAGCGGGGAGAGTGTGTCCACGTACCCTTGTAGACCGAAAGCGGAAACGTTTAGTAACGCGGTTGATGTAGTCGAACGTCTTTGCGATCCAACCGATCCAAGTACCGAACGCACGGCACCTCCGCGATCTGCATACGTTCAGCTCAGTGACGTCCCTCGTTCTCTTGATTCAGTTGAGGCCGAAGGAGAGTTTCGTCAGCACGACGGCGTGATTACGGTGATGATGAAGTTACCAGCACAGGGCTTCGCCTAAGCACTGCAACGGTATGACCGAGGTGGATTATGGTGGAGGGGGCACTGCACACGGCTAAGACAATGTCAACTCGTGTGTCTTTGGGGTGCCCCCTGGCCACGTATATAAAGGAGCAAGGCGAGGGGGCCGGCGGCCTCATAGGGTGCGCCCCAAGGGGGGAATCCTACTCCTACTAGGAGTAGGTTCCCCCTTTCCTAGTCCAACTAGGAGGGGAAGGAAAGAGGAGGAGGGGACAAGGAAAGAGGGGGGCGGCCCCCAAAGCCCTAAACCAATTCGGTTTGGGCCTAGGGGGGGGGCGCACCCCACACTTCCTTGCTACCCTCTATTTCC
>NC_057802.1:380745894-380748712 GCF_018294505.1 Triticum aestivum | reverse complement strand
CCGAAAAATACCGAATCACTCAGAACATTTCTGATGTCCGAATATAGCCTTCCAATATATCGATCTTTACGTCTCGAACATTTCGAGACTCCTCGTCATGTCCGTGATCTCATCCGGGACTCCGAACAACCTTTGGTACATCAAATCACATAACTCATAATACAAATCGTCATCGAACGTTAAGCGTGCGGACCCTACGGGTTTGAGAACTATGTAGACATGACCGAGACACATCTCCGGTCAATAACCAGTAGCGGAACCTGGATGCTCATATTCGCTCCTACATATTCTACGAAGATCTTTATCGGTTAAACCGCATAACAACACACGTTGTTCCCTTTGTCATCGGTATGTTACTTGCCCGAGATTCGATCGTCCGTATCCTCATACCTAGTTCAATCTCGTTACCGGCAAGTCTCTTTACTCGTTCCGTAATGCATCATCCCACAACTAACTCATTAGTCACAATGCTTGCAAGGCTTATAGTGATGTGCATTACCGAGAGGGCCCAGAGATACCTCTCCGATACACAGAGTGACAAATCCTAATCACGATCTATGCCAACTCAACAAACACCATCGGAGACACCTATAGAGCATCTTTATAATCACCCAGTTACGCTGTGACGTTTGATAGCACACAAGGTGTTCCTCCGGTATTCGGGAGTTGCATAATCTCATAGTTTGAGGAACATGTATAAGTCATGAAGAAAGCAGTAGCAATGAAACTGTAACGATCATAATGCTAAGCTAACGAATGGGTCTTGTCCATCACATCATTCTCCTAATGATGTGATCCCGTTCATCAAATGACAACACATGTCTATGGTTAGGAAACATAACCATATTTGATAAACGAGCTAGTCAAGTAGAGGCATACTAGGGACAGTTTGTTTTGTCTATGTATTCACACATGTACTAAGTTTCCGGTTATACAATTCTAGCATGAATAATAAACATTTATAATGAAATAAGGAAATAAATAATAACTTTATTATTGCCTCTAGGGCATATTTCCTTCAGAAGTGACATAAATCGGGACCACTCCCGGTGATGACCGTATTTTGAGGAGTTCATGTATTCACTAAGTGTTAATGCTTTGGTCCGGTACTCTATTAAAATGAGGCCTTAATATACGTTAGTTTCCAATAGGACCCCGCTGCCATGGGAGGGTAGGACAAAATATGTCATGCAAGTTCTTTTCCATAAGCACGTATGACTATATTCGGAATACATGCCTACATTACATTGATGAACTGGAGCTAGTTCCGTGTCACCCTATGTTATAACTGTTGCATGAGGAATCACATCCTACATAATTATCCATCATTGATCCATTGCCTACGAGCTTTTCACATATTGATCTTTGTTTAGTTACATTTCCGTTGCCACTATTACGATTGATACAAAAACTGCTACTGTTACTTTTGCCACCGTTACCGTTACTTCCATACTACTTTGCTACTAAATACTTTGTTGCAGATATTAAATCTTTCAGGTGTGGTTGAATTGACAACTCAACTGCTAATACTTGAGAATATTCTTTGGCTCCCCTTGTGTCGAATCAATAAATTTGGGTTGAATACTCTACCCTCGAAAACTGTTGCGATCCCCCTATACTTGTGGGTTATCAATGACGATCCCGTGAACCACCCATGATCGATCCCTTGAATGGAAGACCAAAAGCACGGCCTCTCTACTTTGTTGCAAGCGTACGGTCTTCATGATCCGGCAGCGCTTCACCGTCCAGAGCTAATCATCGCCGGAGAATTAGAGGGAGGAGATTAGAACCACACGGGGCATATAATTATGAGGATTAGAGGTGGCTAGGGCTCGCTCTAATTAGTCAACTAGGACCAACTAGAACATGCACTAGATCAACTAGAGGAGTCTCCAAAACTTGTGTATTCAAAAGGGTGGAAATCCTCTAGTACATATAGGTTGGGAGGGGAGGAGGGGGCTCGACACAAGGGGGAAAAGTCCCCCCTTGTGGCCGGCCAATGGGAGGGGAAATCCCCCTATTGGGCCCAATAGGCCCATTATCTTTTCCCTTATGAGGCCTTTAGTATTTCTATTAGCCCATTGACTCTAAATAAATCATAGGAACTCCTAGGTAATTATCCGAGCCCTCTATTGTAACATCCCAAATTTTCAATTTGGAATGTTATACATAGATCATCATTTGCATATCATGTTTTGTTGCATTTTGACAAATCCTCGATAAATCCTAAGCAACTCAAGGACCCTCGGAGAGAGTTGGGGATTTTCCCAAATTTTATTTCAATTAATTTTTCCAACGAGGATTTTGGTTTTAATTATTTTTCTCTCCGGAAAAATATTTCATTTTAAATAAACGAGAGGAGAAAATATGACATCTCCAAAACAATTGAAATACTGGAGGAAAAATGTTAAAAACAATATTTGGGATTTATTTGGATTTTATTTGCAATTTTTATTGCATTAAAAATATTGCATGTTTTCAATTTATTTTTGATTTTAAAAATGTTCACCCTATTCTAGATTTTCTAACTAGACGGGAAAAATTTATTTCATATTTTTCTGATTTTTATTTATTTTTCTACGCAATTATTTTCCGCGGAACTTATTTAAAAAAAACGCGCCCGCGCCGACTGGGCCAAAGGCCCAGCCGACGGCCCGCCCGCGGCCTCTCCTCCTCCGCACGAAGCCGCCGCCGCCGGAGTCCCTTCCGGGCACGGAAGCCGCCGCCGCCTCGGGTGCCCCCTTCCCCAAGCACCGCCGCCCCCCCTCCTTAAATACCCCCCCTCTTCTCTCCTCACCCCGAGCGGCCGCCGCCGACA
>NC_057802.1:380354585-380403587 GCF_018294505.1 Triticum aestivum | reverse complement strand
GCTTGAAGGTTGCCGAGGTACACGACGTGTACATGGTGGTAAGTGGCGAGAGCGTGTGTGACGAAGTACACCCCTGCAGGGTTAATATGATCTATTCGAATAGCCGTGTCCGCGGAAATGGACTTCTGGGTTGCCTATAACAGTTCATAGACAAGTGAAAGTGGATACTCTAAAATGCGCAAGATAAGCGTGAGTGCTATGGATGGCGTTCTCGTAGGGAGACGGGAGCGGATCCATAGTGGAGTATTGATATGGTGAATATGTGGACTCGTGTGCGCCACCTCAAAAGAGTTACTTGCAGTCGTAGTTAGGATAGCCACCGAGTCAAAGCTGGCTTGCTGCAGTTAAACTCCACCACCCCCTTTGTTGATACCGATGCATATGTAGATAGCTCTGATGTAAGTCTTGCTGGGTACATTTGTACTCATGTTTGCTTATTTTATGTTTTGCAGAGAGACGTCAGTCTCGCTAGTAGTTCCGTGTGGACTTCGATGTTTAGCTTGATACCTCAGCTACGATCTTGTGCCCTCGGCAGGATCTAGTAAATAGTCAGGCTTCGCAGCCTTTTTCTTTTGTAGATGTCTGTACTCAGACATGTTAAGCTTCCGCATGTGTTTGACTTGTATGCTCTGAATGTTGGGTCATGAGACCCATGTTTGTAATATCTGGCTCTTCGGAGCCTAATGAATAAATACTCTGAGTCGTAGAGTCTTGTTGTGATGCCATGTTGTATTTGCACATATCGAGCATATTGTGTGTATGATTGAAATGCTTGGTATGTGTGGGATCCGACAATCTAGTTGTCTATCCTTAGCAGCCTCTCTTATGGGGAAATGTAGTCTAGTGCCTCCTTGAGCCATAGTAGTCCGCTACAGCCCGGTTCACCGGAGTCCTGCTAGCCCAGCACTGCTGCTCTGGACACTTGACTGGCCGGCATGTGAGTCATATCGTTCCTGTGTCTGTCCCTTCGGGGAAATGTCACACGGTGACATCCGGAGTCCTGCCTAGCCTGCTACAGCCCGGGTTCCCGGAGTCCTGTTAGCCCAGTGCTACAGCCCGGATTCACACGCTGCTGACCGACACGTTCGATGTTGATTCATGTATGCCTGTCCCCATACGTTAGTGCCGCTTTGGGTTCATGACTAGCCATGTCGGCCCGGGTTCTCTGTCATATGGATGCTAGCGACACTGTCATATACGTGAGCCAAAAGGCGCAAACGGTCCCGGGCCATGGTAAGGCGACAACCGTGGGAGTACCGTGCGTGAGGCCGCAAAGTGATATGAGGTGTTACAGGCTAGATCGGTGTGACTTGGAATCGGGGTCCCAACAACAAAAGAATTCAGAAACGAGAATTTAATATTGGTGACAAAGTTCATTTGTACAAGTCTCGTTTCAGACATTTTGCAGGCAAACTTCTCTCCAAATGGGAAGGACCTTATATCATTGAAGAAGTTTACCATTCCTGGGCCATCAAGATTAATAACGCCGCAGGAGACAAACCAAAGGTGGTTAATGGTATCTGAATGGTATCTCCAACGCTGAACTATGAGCAAGTGACCGTATAATCACCGCAAAACGTATATAGTGACCGTAATCAGCTTATTCTGAAGTTCGGTGACCGTATTACGCTTTTCTCTCTGTAGGCCCTCCAAAACTACATCTCTACACGTTCTCGCATGTTACATCTAACAACTATGCAATACAGCACTACTACTACACTCTAACACAATAAAGCATATGTGTTTTTAGTTTTACTAGATATCATATTGTTACTTATAATTATTTAGTCTGCATACATTAAAATTGCCTTTGAAATGTATGGCCAATATCATCTACCGCGCGGGAAAAATCCCGCCCTTTCTTGTTTAATCGGGTTTGTATCGATGGATCGTGCGAAACAACAAAATTATAGTACTATACAGTACTACAAGTGACAGTTCACTGGGCCGTCGTGTCGTCTACTCCTCCGTCATAAGAGTGGAGCGCTCGCTTTCATAAATCTTCTAGTCCCTTTCGCCGACATGTGGGACATCAAGCTACCGGGTCCACGTGCCATCCCGGAATACAGTGCAGAGCAGCCGGGGTGAAGCACCCCAGTCATGGCGCCGGCGTAGTAATGAGCAATGAGGTGTCAAATCACAAAGCTGCATCTTTCCCGCAGTTAAGTTGGAGGGATGAAGCAACCATCATTTCACTCGTTGTTGAATCCGCTTCTCCCTCATCTTCTTCAACTTAACCACGTGTTGCTTCTGCCGTTGTTCTACCTCATGTGGGATGCGGATCGGCTTGGTAAAGCACTGACACGTGGGACCGCATGTTAGCAAACCGCCAGGACAACGTCCTCCGAAAATAAGAAGCCTAATCCTAGACTTACAAAGGGCTACGTAGCTGCTACGTATACTTTCCATCTAATCTATATATGCCCCCCTGATTTTCAGGTGGGGTGGGCCTAATCCTCTCCTTTAATCCAATCAAATAGTCCCACATCACATCAATTCATAACTTTACGTAAACCATTACGTGGATGTAGCATTGCTCAAATAAGAAACCTCCCCCACCATCCGCGCGGCAAAATCACCTCCTTTTTACTAATCTTGATTCTATAATTTTTTAGATCAATATAATTGAGATTTGTATAGATAGCACACAGGAGCAAAACCAAGTGGTACGGTTAAGGGCATCCACAATGTGTAGCCAAATGTGAAAATAGCTTTTGGCATCGTGGGAACCATTGTGGACGGTGTTGCCAATGCCAAAAAGATGGAACCGAAGCTCCCTCATTGATTGATTGAAGGAATAGAAAAATGCAATGTCTCTCCTCTTTCTCCCATGCTTGGACGCATGTAGTACAGTATAGAGCACAGAGTCTACTCCCCTGTCCCTTCTATCACAAATCACAAAGCAGTGAGGCGTCAAATCACAAAAGCACAGACGAAGCAACCATCATTTCACTCTTCGATGTCTCCGCTTCTCCATCGTCTTCTTCGAGAAACCATCTCACCGCACTAGTACTCCTAGTAGTAATAGTAAAGGACTTCCTGGATGCAAATAAGGCGGTTGTCTCGGCTTGCAGGCGGCACTTGCGAACGATTACCGTGGTCTCCCTCAATGGTGTTCTCCGTCGAACGCACTTCGCCAAACCACCAAAAAAAGATATCGTCGACGTCACCGCAATGGGGAAGGAAGTCAAATATAGTTACTACCTCCATTTTTTTGTACACAAGGCCAGTATATCAAAATTACAATTTGCAAAGGGCCACTAACACTAATCGAGGCAAAATTGATGGGGTTAGCAACCAAGGACATTAATATCCCCAGCATGCATGCGGAAGTGAGAAGGTTGGTTTGCATGGCGCTGCATTAATCAAGCGATGAGGAGTGATATGGTTAGCTCTTTGGTCTTTGGAGAATAAAATACGCATTAATTGACACGTGAAACGAGGATTTGTATCGATTAAATCCCGCAAAGGAAAACCCCGCCTTTCTTTTTTAACAGTAGTACTCCTAGTACGTATGTACTTATCATGTTTGGGTCTAGGCCTTGCATTGCCAAACTTCGACACACATTTTTGCCAAGCTTGCCCTAAGTTTTCAAAATGAGAAGGAGGTACACTTGCGCACGGCTATCGCGGTCGCACCGCACACTCACACGGTCGCTCCTGCACGCCGCGGTCGCACCGCACCCTCACACAGTCGCTCCTGCACGCCGCAAACCCAACCAAGGGAACGCACCCTCACTGACACGTGTTGTCGCATGTGAACAAATCAAACTCAGCCATCCTATCGCTGACACATAATTTTCGTTCATAGAGTATGTTTATCCAACCGCATGTTGGGGAGTATCTGTACGGCCCGTGCGGTGGTCTGTTGGGGATGAAGAAGAGGTGAGGAAGAAGGAAAGAAGGGTTAGGAGACGTAGGATATTCATCCAACCGCCTGAAATGGTAGACTGGCCCAAGTCAGGCGACTTGCATAACAAATATATGTTTTTACACAACAAAAGATCCATAAAAACAACAACAAAAAGAAAAACTATCACTGCTCGCGGAAAGAGATGGCCTCGTCGTCTTAGGCTGCCGGCGCGAACCAGCCGTCACTGCCGACGTGTGTCTCCGCACCGTGGTTGTCCTCGGCCTCCAGCTACTCGTTCAAGCGGAGCGTGCGGGCGCTCTGCACGGACGAGAGCACAGCCCGGTTCAAGTCGAGGACGTCCGGTTCCGCCTGCAGGAGGGCCTCGATGGCAGCGGCATCCGCGCGCTCCGCGTTGAGTCGAGCCTCCGCCGCCCGGTTCAAGTCCAGGACGTCCGGTTCCGCCTGCAGGAGGGCGTCGATGAGAGCGGCATCCGCGCGCTCTGTGTTGAGTCGAGCCTCCGCCGCCCGGTTCAAGTCCAGGACGTCCGGTTCCGCCTGCAGGAGGGCCTCGATGGCAGCGGCATCCGCGCGCTCCGCCTTAAGTTGAGCCTCCGCCGCCCGGTTCACATCCACGACATCCGGTTCCGCCTGCAGGAGAGCCTCGATGGCAGCAGCATGCGCGCGCTCCGCGTTGAGTTGAGCCTCTGCCTCCCGGTCCTCCTTTAGTATCGCTGTGTTGAACCGCTGGTCCGCCTGCAGCATGGGGGACTCGGACGCCGACACGAAGTCGACGTCCATCGTCTCATACCCATCGGGGGCCTTCTGCGCTGCGGCCTCCGCCATGAACATTGCATCGGCTTCCTCCTCCTCATAGCTTGGCTCCAGAGAACTCGGGGATTGGCCCGCCGCAAAGCGAGCTTGGGAACGGAAGTCTGTGGCGCCGACCACCGCCGCGATTTCTGCGCGGCGCTCCGGCGTCAGCATCTTGTAGTAAGTGATCTTGCGGCGCACCATGGCTTTCCGGCGAACTAGGGGACGCTTGATGCGGGCTAGGGGATCGAAAGGTGGGGGAATGGGCTGGAGATTTGGTGAGGTTTTAGGGCAGTGGCTGGCGTAGGCCGAGCAACGAAGGTTCTGGTGTGAATAGTGGTTCCGGTGACGACCAGTCAATCGGTTTTGACTATACATCGCTCTTGTCGCGTTCGCGTTGCAGCCCGGCACGCTGGACCCTCCACATCGCTCACCGAATGGAATGCGCTTCATCTTGCGTTTTCGCTCGTTTGTGGGACTGCAGTTGAGAGCAAACCGACGTCCCTCCCCCTCCCCCGCCCATGTCATTTATTATACCACCACTCCCTACGTTTTATGCGGAGTAAATAAAAACAGAGGGAGTATACTACGGATGAGGATCCCCTGACGTGGCCGAACCCATTGAGTAACTGACATGCGGGGCCTAGCAAGCATGGGGTCCGCCAGTAAGTGACCGAAAGGGAGGGTGAGGCAGGGATACCTACGTCAGAGGATCCACTTCCACTATACTACTTTGACCAAATGTTAGAGTAATAATATATGACATGCAACTTACACAAATGTTAGAGTAATAATATATGGCATGCAACTTACACAAAGCATACAGGGTCTAATGCATTTTTCGAGGCTAACTTTGACCAAATGTTAGAGTAATAATATATGACATGCAACTTACACAAAGCATACGGTCAAATTCGTATGTGAAAGGAGTTTCCAATGATATAATTTTCACATTATACATCTCATGTACTATTAATCTTGTCAATGGTCAAATTGGAAACCATCTCGAGTACAAATCTAGGAGTACGTACGAATCTAACAATATTGATTGGGCGTTGTTGAATGTTCATACCTTTTTGATCAAAGTAGAGATACTTTGACTACACATAAAACTTATATGTAAACTAGAAAGGATAGGGGGAGTATATTGTACGTTCAAAAACGAAACGAACATTGAATACCCTTTATATATGATTTGCGGATGCTATGATCACCGGTTCAAAATTTTGAATCCGCCTTAGGTATCACATGCCCCCACTCGTTCCCTCTCGATTTCATCTCGGGGTCCGGAGATCTATTGAAAGAGGACTAGGGTGGGTACATGCGAATGATACTCGGCGGAATGTTCAAGTGAGGCTTGCGGGAGGATGGACTCGACTGGAGGGCGACATGATCGATGGAGAAGAGGGTTGAAGAGGAATGAGAAATAAGCAAACGCCACATGATTATACTTGAACAGCTCAAATAAACAATAAGTTGTCTCGCTTGGCCTACATAGTGAAAGGCCGAATGCGCAACGCGGAGCACTGGCGCTCGAATATGGCCGGGAAAACAGGGAAACCGACATGTGGGGCACACCCGTCGGGACGACGTAGCGCAGACTAGTCCAATGGAGGAGCTGGCCCACGACCTCCTCGCCACCGACAACCGTTCATGTGGGTCGTTGGGGCCAACAACGGGGCGCAGCTCCAGCACTGCCTCTGGACACGGCGACCGCGGTGAGCGACATGCTCATATCGTCGCTAGACACGGTCGGTTTCAGTGTGCCGAGGGTGGCGTTAGTGCTGTGGCACGACCAACGGTATGTTTGGTTTGTGCCCAAGGTTGCCCCATCAAAGCATTGGGTAGCCAAAATTTTGGTTGAGGTATTGGTTGCCCATGATTTGGCCGACATTGGCAAGAAAAATGAACTAGAGTTGGCTAGAGTTCATTGGCATGCCAAAGAAATGGCAACCATCCAAACAAAGACCAATCTTTGGGTCATGACCAAAATTTTGGTTGAGGTATTGGTTGCCCATGATTTGCCCGACATTGGCAAGAAAAATGAACTAGAGTTGGCTAGAGTTCATTGGCATGCCAAAAAAATGGCAACCATCCAAACAAAGACCAATCTTTGGGTCATGACCAAAATTTTGGTAAGGTGCACTTTGGCCACAATCCAAACACACCCCAACACCCGGCTCGTCAAGAATGCACGGGGCGCCGCGACGCGTCCGCAGAGTGGTGTAGCGTGGCCAACTGCATCCTCTGGACCTGAGACCATGCCGGGTCGTCTTGCTTTTTCAATGACATGCGGGGATCGCACGTGAGCAAAGGGCATCTCCAACGTTGCCACGACCGCAGCTCACTATGCACACAAAAACACTCGTCCCTCGCGCCGTCGCGCGGTGCGTTCCCAGCCGGCGCCAGCTGCCCGCATTCATGCCATCCGTTCGTATGTCGTCGTTAAGAGGCTCGGTGCCCGAGGAACAAACTCCAGCGACTTAATGAGTAAGGTGGCGTGACACCAAATGAACGCTAGCATCAAGGTGGCGTGTCATGCAAGAAAATGGAAATATGTAGTGCGTAAGTGAGTCGTGCACTTCGATGGCACCTAGTACTACGCAATATTTTTTCTCCTCGATGGAACGTGAATAGTGCACGTACTCAATGACAGAGCACGGGATGGTAGCCATGGACATGGTCGGCCCTTTTTGAAGAGAGTACTAATAAATAACTTTGATGTGTCCCGTCAGCTCGCAGAACGACGAGAAGCTTGCTTACTACGCCTTCTCCCTCGCCAACGCGTGCATGGTGGCTCGCAGCACGAGGAGAAACTTTTGCTTACAAGCGGTGGACGTGCAGCTGTTCATTTGGTGTCAGATTGCCAGAAGTACTATTGTAGTACCATCATTATTGTTTGACTTCCGAAAGAGGAGAAGAGCCAAGCGCAAGGTCACCTACTAACCTAGTACAGTACTACTATAGCCAAAGCTGGTCCACCTTTTTAGAGCATGGTTAATTAATATAGGCGGCTCTTACAGCGGCACATCATTTAGAGCAAGTACTCTCTTCGTAGGAACAAAGGAAGTGAAACAAAAGTTGGAGTGGATGCTAGATTGCCAATTAAAACATGATTACATAGGAAAAAAATCCTATAGCATTCTATCCTATGAATCAAACGACCAATGTAGGAAAATTATGAGGGGGGTATCTCCAACAGTGTTCCTTGGCTCGCACCTAGCATCACGGTGGTCGAACTTGGAGTCATTCATCTGGTACACGTGGCATCTCAGATCTGCACACAAGGTGACGCGACCTCTCACTTCCTCCGCCATTTGAAGCGGCGCGCCGGTGGAGGGCTAGCATACTCCAATATTAGATTGGCTCTATGTGATGTGGCAACTTCATATACTAACCGGATGCTGGCTATACTACTACGGTACTCACACTCCAAGAAGTGACTCGAAAACCATTCATAAATTGAGTCCATGACATGCATTCGCAACTGAAATGTACCATTCATTAAATACAACAAGTCATCAACACACAACGACAACGAGGATACATGTTGGATTATAGATTATTTCCAACAAAATGGAGATATGCAATGGAGATTATTTCCAACGACGCGAGAAATCTAGCATCAAGGTGGTGTGTCATGCAAGAAAATGGAGATATGTAGTGCGTAAGTGAGTCGTGCACTTCGATGGCACCTAGTACTACGCAATATTTGTTTCTCCTCGATGGCACATGAATAGTGCAAGTACTCAATGATAGAGCATGGGATGGTAGCCATGGACATGGCCGGCCCTTTTCGAAGAGAGTACTAATAAATAACTTTGATGTGTCCCGTCAACTCGCAGAATGACGAGAAGTTTGCTTACTACGCCTTCTCCCTCGCCAACGCGTGCGCGGTGGCTCGCAGCACGAGGAGAAACTTTTGCTTACAAGCGGTGGACGTGCAGCTGTTCATTTGGTGTCAGATTGCCAGAAGTACTATTGTAGTACCATCATTATTGTTTGACTTCCGAAAGAGGAGAAGAGCCAAGCGCAAGGTCACCTACTAACCTAGTATAGTACTACTATAGCCAAAGCTGGTCCACCTTTTTAGAGCATGGTTAATAAATATAGGCGGCTCTTGCAGCGGCACATCATTTAGAGCAAGTACTCTCTTCGTATGAACAAAGGAAGTGAAACAAAAGTTGGAGTGGATGCTAGATTGCCAATTAAAACATGATTACATAGAAAAAAATCCTATAGCATTCTATCCTATGAATCAAACGACCAATGTAGGAAAATTATGAGGGGGGTCTCTCCAACAGTGTTCTTGGGCTCGCACCTAGCATCACGGTGGTCGAACTTGGAGTCATTCATCTGGTACACGTGGCATCTCAGATCTGGACACAAGGTGACGCGACCTCTCACTTCCTCTGCCATTTGAAGCGGCGCGCCGGTGGAGGACTAGCATACTCCAATATTAGGTTGGGTCTATGTGATGTGGCAACTTCATGTACTAACCGGATGCTGGCTATACTACTACGGTACTCACACTCCAAGAAGTGACTCGAAAACCATTCATAAATTGAGTCTATGACATGCATTTGCAACTGAAATGTACCATTCATTAAATACAACAAGTCATCAACACACAACGACAACGAGGATACATGTTGGATTAAAGATTATTTCCAACAAAACATTCTAGCAAATACTAAAGTTTTCATCACACAACAAATAACAAGCAATGAAATGAACTTCAACTCAACCAATCCTCGGCGTTGGAAACGCTTGCTTTGAACCATAGGTGCTCTGGGAAGGGCCAGCTATTGTCAATATCGAGAGCAACGCAGGTCTGATCATCCAGGCTGAAGCGGCATATATCAGGACCAGGGTAGGTAACCACCGAAATGTCTGAGGTATAGATACAGTTGCTTCTCATAAATGGTAGTAACGTTGTGTCAACAGCAGCTGGATCGCCTTTCACCATCATTGGATAGTTTGGTCCAAGGAAGAGCGAGTTTGCTCCAAGACTATCAATACTGAACCAGGGAGAAGGTGTTGGCGCTAGCACACTAGTATCTGTCCTGAATACCATGCAACGGGTGTTGGAATAGGTCAGGAGAGGGCGACCATGGGAGACAACACCTGCTTCCTCAGTAGTAACAGTCTGAGTGCACTGTATACAGACAAGAAGAGGTGATCCATCGGAATTAGTTGCCAGGCGCCACTGAGTATATAAGTTCCGCTCCTCCTCATGCTCGTGATCATCACCATCGTCATCTCCCCCTTGCTTATAATTTTTTTCAAGTATAGGTGGTGGAATGTTCACAGGACCTTGGAAACACAAGAAGAAGGTTAATTAGTAAAGGGAAACCTGCTAACCCGCATGCATGTGGATGAAACAATTATAATTACGGTGGAAGGCAAACGTACCGAAACTACGAGGATCCCATGCAAAAACAGTGCCCAGAGTGGTGGCAGCAAACACAAGATCCTCGTATTCAATTGCATCACAGTACACATCCGTGTATAGAAACTGATTTTTGAGCAATATCCATCCAGTCGAACCACGAAGGACGGCAACAAGCTTGTCGAAGATAGCAACAACTTGATAGTTCTTGTAATTCCAAGAGCGGTTGGGAACTCAAAAAATTGCTATCTTCAGTAGACGACAGTCACCATGATCGTATTTGAACGTACGTAGATCATCTGTGTGCTCAACCTCAGGGCACTCGGAGATTTTTGGAAGTGGAATCCGCTGACCAACCCAATCTCCATTTGCGCCAGCCCAGGACTTACCCTTAAGCGATGGCATCTTGACATCACACGTATCATTATCAAGCGGCATCAACTTGCACAAGGCGAGGCCTCCGTCGTCCGCGCCCATGCGAACAGGCTTATAGCAAAGAAGATAAGGGAGATCAAACCGCTCCTGGACCCTTGGGTTCCTTGTAATGATGTTATTAGTTGAGTCGAGAAATGGTCTTGAATGAACCTGCCATGCTAGCCGAGGTGATGACGTCGCACCGATCAATGAGTTCCCCCACCATGTCATCTTTCAGATCGGGGCAAGAATAATGGGGTCGTTTCTAGCTTGTTCCCTCCATGGAGAAGACGATCGAACAATGGCAGAAGGAAGGGTGAAGGAAAATGGAGGAGGGGGGAAGAGCATGCGACAGCAGTTCCAAATCGAGAGGGAAAGGCGAAGAGTCGGTGGATGGTTGCCAGTTTGCCACGGTACACGAAGAGGCGCCCCGGCCTACACGTCCTTTCGGAAATTGTACAAAAGGACTCGCCGTCGTCTCACTGACATGTTGGAACGGGACCACATGTCAACGAAACATCGTGTGTAATTTCTCGTGCAAAATGCGATCTGGCCACGTTGGCCCGAGGTGCCGCATTATTTCTCGACTTTTTTTAATGGCGTGCCGTTCAGTTTTGAAGCACGACTAACTGGTACTGTTTGCAGAGAAAATATAAACTACTCTACCACTACTCCACCTCTAGTACTAGTAGTATAAAAAGATATATAGGCTGGAGCTTCAGAGCTTTCTTGCTAAGGGCTGCCCACTTGCTTCTCACACTATCACCCTCTCTCCAGATCTAAAAAAGACGGCCTCTCTCTCCCTCCTCACCAGTGGTCACAGATCCGCCAGGGAAGAAAAGGACGTGCAGTGTTGACGCACTCGTCGTCGGCGAGCGAGGTCACGCACTGACGACAAGGCCGTCCTCTCAGACCTAGCGCCCGCGCGGGATGGCCTCCGTCCCCAAGCTCGCTGTCGTAGTGCGTGTGGAGGACGATGACCACGAGCGAAGCCACTTCGCGCGGACCCTCGGGTATGCTACCTCTTTTCGAACCATACCCTTGTTCTATTGCCCCATCTGCCATGTCGCTGCATGTGGATCTTTTTCCACTCCACCATGTTCCCAATTTGCTATCCTCTGCTGTGCTGGTTACGCAAACGAAAACCTTAATTTGCACTATTAAAGGAAACCCTACTTCATGCAGACTAATCCATGTCTGGGTTGAATAAGGAAAGGAAGGGAGACTGTACTGTCCAAGAGAGTAGGCATCGAACCCGCATCTAGGTTGAGAAGGGGAAAATCAATAGCTAAGGAACGAGTCTCATGTCTCTTGGTTGAAGAAGGGTAGAAAGGCATGACAACGCAATAGAGAATGACCAGGTCGATCGGTTTGTTGTCCTCACATAGGGAAAAGGTGGCTAGACATAACAATAATGGGACGTAATCCACATATGCTGCCTGGATATTTGTTGCTCTGGGCAACCATACCTCCCTCACCACTCTATGCGTTCGTGGAGGTACATCGTACTGGTGCGCCCACTGTCTGAATGGGCCTCGCATGCTCTTAGTCTAACTTTTTTGCTGTTAGTATAACGCCAGCAGTCAAGTCAAGCAATGCTACTGCTAAAGTGATGCCAGATTTAACTAATGCCGCACTCAGTCTAATGCCACCGATAAATTTAAGCAATGCCATTTAATGTCACTGGATTATTTCAGGGTTAGCTATTGATTGTGGATGTATTAAAGATTTTTCAACTAAGGCATTCTAATGATGTTGCACAGCCAGTATACCAACGATGAAACTTGTTACTACCTTCAGATTTTTGCACTGTTAATGCTTATAGATTACATACCTCACTTTCATGAGATAAGTTAATTTTTTGTACAGTGTCACCAAAATGCCAAGGCGCTGATGTCATTTTATTTTGGTTAAACTGCACAAAAAATACCTGACATCATGATGTAATGTTCATTATGTTATCGAAGGAGGTCTGTAAGTTTGTCTCTAATGCCTGTCGACTACATACCTGACATCATGATGTAATGTTAAGTCATTTCCTTTTGTACAGTGTCACTGAATTATCAAGGCGGTGATGGCATTTTATTTTAGTTGAACTGCACAAAATATGCTTAAAAGAAGAGGAAAGGTCAGGAATCGATCATTCTTTCAGAAAGAACTATATATGCCTTCCTGACATCAGCCTCTGTTGCCATATTTATTCCTTCAAAAAGGTGGTTAGAAACAGTCTTGCTACCTTTTCCCATTAAGAAATTGGAATGCTTATATTTGTGAGTCTATGCTTCAACTAGTGCCACTTTTATAGTAATCACATTTTCAATATCTATGCAAACAGGGATGCTCGAGTTTAGTGGAACTGCACAAAAAGTCCAACTGGTTCAACATTAGGAGCATGTTTTCTCCCAAACCTTTATATCCAATTGGTGTCACTATGAGCTGTTCATTAAGAAGGTACATGGTTTGCTACTATCTTGCTACTCTTTTTGTACTGTCATTAGATAGTAATACTAGTGGTTTGCATGTGAATTTATTGGCAGGGTGGACCTACATCGGAGGTGCAGGACATGATTCAATGACTGGATGGTCAATTTCGGTTGTATCGATTTCACCTCTTCCATAACTGCGAACATGGATATCCTTGGTCTGATGAAGAATAGGCGCTATATTTCTACTCTGAACAAGCAAATCAATTCAGTATGAAATTGTCCAGGGCAAAACATGACTATATCAAATTGTCCAGTGCAAAACATGACAGATCTAAGCGGAAGAGACATGTTTAAACCGAAAATACAAGGTGGGTATATGTTTACTAGCTGCTTGATATTTGTGCAGACAGAGATGTCTGCCGGTTGCTATTTAGCAAACACACAAAGTGACCGCAATTTTGGTTGAACTGCACAAGAGAATAGTATAGTCACTGCATGCAGTGCCATTTGAAAATAGACACAGAAAGATTGGATAGTCACTTCATGGACTGCAGAAAAGTAGTACTGTACTATTTATTGGCCAACACTAGGTGCTTCATTGCTTTGGTCTGATTATACAACGGGCATCATTTTGCCTAAGTTAAAGTTTGTATTCCGAAAATAGTCTCGTCGTGTGATCAAGAGAAGACCAAATCATATTGCAGTGGATGTTCCTCCATCATGTGTAGTTCATTCCCATGGTTCCAGCTGTTGGTGAAACCACTTACGTTTGCAAGAGGAATTGTAGACTTCACAAACAAATTTGTCATCCAGTCTGTACTGAATGTTGGCCAAGAGAAGCATCCATGTTAGTAGGAAGAACATATGTTTTTTCTAGATCTTTGCTTTTGGAGCTACATATTTGTATATGATCTGTGAATCATTGAGATGCATTAACATGTTGATCTTATGTATGGGAATCGTACTAGTGGGTTTTAGTTGTGGCTGATCTTTGCTTTTGGAGCTACATATTTGTATATGATCTGTGAATCATTGAGATGCATTAACAGTTCCTTATATCTGTTCGCTCAATGTTTACAAGTTACCGATCGATCACTAGCTAGCCTACTAATGCGCTCCTGGCTGTTTTAGTTGCGACGCAGGATCCGAAGTGACAGTTTTTTGAATAAAAATGCCTACCTCTGAAGAAACTGACAAGTTGCTCTGAAGAAAATGCCATGCGAATCTGAAGAAACTGCTAGAAAAAACATTCGCAAATGCCTTATCTCCCAGCTAAAGTTCATCAATTAATGACCTCGGCTGCGACTCGTTGCATGCTGCTCCGCGTACTGGCTGCGAGCGATTTTGAGTGCCCGCATGCAGCCGGCCGTAATTAAGGCAGCTAACTAACGCGAAAAAAGATGCGCTTTAATTGTTGCGGGCCTTTTAAATCCGTGGAATCATTATTGACAAGGAGGGAGATGATTCGAGTGCACTCGTTTGACTGTAATGCCGGCGTGCGACCCAGCACGGACGGGACGGGACGGCACAGTCAGAATTTCAGTTTCTCTAGTTTTCCACGGCAAGCTGGCGCGCTAAGCCATGCCTGCTTCATTATGCATTGAATTCCGATGACCGTCGCGCTACCTTCCGTTTATAAGTACTGTTTCTCGGCCTTCTATGGTGGCACCGTGACCGAACTTGCCCTATCCTCATAAGCCCCCACCGGCCCGACGTTGCTCGCCACTTATCCTTGCTCTCGCCAAGTCCGCCATGCCCCCGCCCGTCCGCGATAGGCGTGGCCGGAGGCGGTCACCGCCGGAACTAGTGTTCGGTTTTTCACCAGAAGGCAGATGGAGGGAGGAGTCATTCTATTGGTCTTTAGATGGCAATGCGGAGATCGAGGACTTGTTGGAGCGCGACCGCCTGGCGGAGGAGCAGGAGTTGTTGGAGCGCGACCGCTTGGCGGATGAGCAGCATATCGCCGATTTGCGCCGCCAGCGGGACATGGAGCAGCAGCGCACTGACGCTCTGAGTCACGAGCAGAGCGCCCGCACGTGGGCCCACTACGTGGAGGTCGGCGCCCGGCAAATAGCCCTGGAGGCTGTCAGGCACGCACGCGTTCGCGACGCCGATTTTTACTAGCAGCTCGTCAAGTGGGTTTCACGCTTAGAAGCCGAAGCTTCGGTGGACCACGCCGGCATGGAAAGGGCCAACGCGCGCGAGCAACGCGCCCTATCGCACCTCTGGCAAGTCCGAGGCGAGGCGGAGGACGCCGGTGCCGGCATTTAGCGTGTACCGCAGATGGCGGCCGGCATCATCTAGTTAGCTAAGAGTAAGTTAGTACTTGTATGCTACTAGGGTATTAGTGGAAGTAGATAGTTAACTTCGCTATGATGGTTGTCAACGTGGAAGTTCAGTACTCTATATGTGGATCAGACCTGTTACTTTGCTCTGAATGTTGAACTTTTCGTTTGAACATATGGAATGGGCTGTTATTTTTTAAATGGGTTGTATTTGTCCTCCACGGTTTTAGAGGCTGACTTGTGGGCCTACCAAGTTGACGCGTACACAACCAGGAGATGATTGTACGTGGAGAGGATGACAGCAGGGACCCGCCAAGGTCATGGCAGTACGCAAGCAAAGTGCCTCCTTATTTCAATCCAATAAAAATGGCTCCTCGTAATGGATTTCTGACATCTGGGTCCCATGCCATTGTCAACGTAGTCAATAAACGAGAGAGTTGCACAACGAGCGGCTGACATCAGGGACCCAGTAGCTCGCCTAGTTATTTTTGTTTTGGGTTAATTTGATAAATGTCACTCCAAATCTGGTGTTTCTAAGAAATGCCATTGCAATTTCCAAACTTTGAAAAATGCCATTTCATGCCATCCCCAGTGGCATTTTTCGAAGTCTGGAGTGGCGTTTTTCAAAGTTTGCAAATTGCAGTGGCGTTTTCCAAAGTTTGCAAAAATTGCAGTGGCATTTTTCAAAGTTTGGAAATTGCAGTGGCATTTTTATGAATCGCCATATTTGTTGTGGCATTTGTCTAATTTGTTTTTGAGACGAAAGCAGGGTGTCAACTGGGCTGTGCGGGGCACTCTGGCATGTCTAGACAACCTTCTCTTTTATGTTTACCACAGACCAGCCCAGTAGTTTTTTTTCTTTCTGAAAATGGCTAGCCCAGTTTTTTGTGAATTGCCAAGTAAGTCGCTTTGTCAGGCCTATTTGGCTGCAAATCTTTCAAGACGAGGAGAGCTTCATTCGGCTGGACGAGAAAATGGCCTATCAGTAATGACAAATGGGCTATACATTTTTAAAACACATCAAACCGGCAATTACTTTCAAATTTCTTTTTTTCATTTCAAGATTTTAAATTGCATTAATTTTTATGCGTGGACAATTTGTTGGATTTTATATTGATATACATTTATTTTTAAAATCAGTTTGAATGTGACTCGAAATTTCGGAATTAAAAACAGTTCGGACCACACCGAAATATGCAACATTGCGTTTAATTTTTTAACCGTGGCCACAATATGGGCTGTAATGCTAACAAAAAGAATATGGGCTCCAAAAAAACCTTCAGAATTAGCAAATGGGCTGTAAATTATTAGAAATAATGGCAGATGGGTTCTATGCTGTTTTCCACAGATTTGAGGCTTTCCTAAAAAAAAGGTTGACACACAAGCAGTGACTGTTGGATGTCCATCCAACGGCCGTCATGCTTCTTCAATCTCTGCTCTTCCTGCTCCAGCCGTTCAAACAAGCGCCGGCGGGACTGCCTGCTCCCTCCTCCCCGCGGCCGGCTGTGCTGCCGCGTAGGCTTCACCGCCCCACCGTACTCCCATCGCTGGCCTAGCCATCCCTCTACTCACCCACACCTGTTGTTATTCTCCGGCGATGGCAGACGAACCAGTAAACCCTCGTATAGTCATACTCCCCTCCGCGTGGGAAACAACTGCCGAGTCTTCCCTGCCTCCGTGTCGTTCCCTTCCTAGGCCTCGCCGTCGTCCACCGCCCTGGTGCTCCCGGCGCGGCCTGGTCAACGTGGTCAACGACCGACATGCATCTGAAGTGGACTGTACGTGGAGAGGCTGACAGCTGGGTCTACGGCCGCACGCAAGGAAATGCCTCCTTATTACGCGCAAAATAATGATTCCTCCACCTGACATCTGGGACCCACCGAAAGGGCCTCTGTATTTCGCGAAAAAAACGTTACCGCCACTGACAGCTCGGACCCACCAGCTATATCTTCGCACGCAAGGAAGTGCGTCCTTATTACGCACAAAAAAATGAAAACTCCCCCTGCTAGCTGGGACCCAGTATAGTGGCAGGCTGACTTGTGGGCCTACTAAGTTGACGGGGACGGAGGGCTTTGTCAACTTAGTCAATATGCACGATTCTAGCTCCAGTGACCGTATGATGTCCATCCAACGGCCGTAGTGCTTCTTCAACCTCTGGTCTTGTTGCTCCAGCCGCCCAATGCAGCGCCGGTCGTGCCGCATGCTCCTGCCTCCCGTGGCCGGCCGTGCTGCCGCGGAGAACTCACCGCCACCTACTATTCCCACCGCTGGCCAGGCCCTGCGGCGACGGCAGCCTCACACCGCAGCCGAACCAGTGAACCCTCGTACTCCTCTCTGCGCGGGCTTCCACTGCCGCGTCTTCCCCGGCTCCGCGTCATCCCCTTCCTAGGCCTCGCCGTCGTCCACCGCCCTGGTGCTCTCGGCGCGGCGTGGTCAACGTGGTTAAGGAACGGCTTCCATCGGACGTGGACTGTACATGGAGAGGCTGACAGCTGGGTCCACAGCCGCAGCAAGGAAGTGCCTCCTTATTATGCGCAAAATAATTATTCCTCCACCTGACAGCGGGGACCCACCGGACGGGCCACCGTATTTCACGAAAAAAACGTTTCCCCCTGACTGCAGGGACCCACCAGCTACATCTTCGCACGCAAGGAAGTGCGTCCGGGCAAAAAGAAACGATTCGCCCCCTGACTGCTGGGACCCACCAGCTACATCTTCGCAAGCAAGGAAGTGCCTGACAGTCGGGACCCACCCGGTCAAAGCGTACGTAGCATTATCATTCTGGTCGCAAACGTGTACGTACATACTGGTCGATGCGTGCACGTGTCGTAGTAGAGGCGCACACGTAGCATGTACACGTACGTACAGCGGCCAGTGTGCAAGAAAGAAAATACGGCCGCGTACGTACATACGGGCAGGGTCTCGAATGCCTACTCGTGCATACGTACGGCCAGAGCTCGTGTACATGGCTGGGTCGGAACGGAGAAACAACATCGTCGTCGTGTTCATGGGGAGCCAACCGGCTGGGTCGGAACGGAATGCGTCGTCGTGTTCATCGGCAGGGCTTGGACGGAACAGCCGATGGAAACGAGGCCTGGCGTACCGCAGAACGGAGGAAACAGCCTTGTGTTCAACCGACCATGTTTGAAACGGGATCCTGTTCATCGGGAGGGGTCTGGCGTACTGCAAAACGAAGGAAACGGACCTCCTACGGTCAAAACGGGGGTCCTGTTGATCGGGAGGGTGTGGCGTACCGCAAAATGGAGGAAACGGACTTGTGTTGGAGCGCTACGGTCGAAACGGGACTCCTATTCATCAGGAGGGGTGTGGTGTACCGCAAAACGGGACTCCACGGGATACTGTTCATCTCCACCGTCGACCCCCTCCAGCCTCCACGGGCTAGTGTTCATCCACCGTCGACCTCCTCCGGCCTCCACCTACGACTGTTCATCCACGGGCTCATGTTCATCCAGCCTCCACCACGCACTACTCCACCGGCTACTGTTCAACCAGCCCTCTCCACGGGCTCCTGTTCAACCACCCCTCCACGGGCTACTGTTCATCCAGCCCTCCACCGTCTACTGTTCATTCTGCCCTCCATGGGGTGGTCCTGTTCATCCCGCCCTCCACGGGGTTCTGTTCATCCAGCCCCAACCGGCTCGATCGATCGGGGTCATGTTCATCCAGAGGCAACACCACGGGGTCCTGTTCATCCACCCCCACCGGGAACTGTTCATCCAAACCACCCCAGCAACGCTCACTATTCATCCAGAGGCAGCATCGATCGGCTTCAGTTAGCAGCAGTAGCGAAGGAATCGCTCGATCAGGTTCAGTTAACAGCCATCGATCGATCGCTCGGGTTCAGTAACGCGTAGCCTGCAGTGCAATCACTCGGGTTTAGTTATAGCCCAACGCCTCGCTCGGGTTCAGTTAGAGCCCAACGCCTCGCACCCACGCGCGTGCGTGTACGAGAGAAACGTGCATCGCTCGGCCCCGACCACCCACCGTAACCAGGAAAACCCCGATATTTTCCTCGCCCTCGCTTCTACCACGGTTTTTTCCGTCATGGACGGCCGAAAGAATGTCATGCAGCAGCGTCTCCGGCCCGCCCAGGACGAAAAGCCCATTTTCTGTCATGATTTTTTGTCATAGAAGTAGGACCCCACCACATCTATGATGATACCGGGTTTTGTCACAATTATCGTCATAGAAGTGTCATAAGTATGACAGAAAAATATTTCGTTCGGCCCAAAATGTCATGGATGTGTCTTTTTTTTGTACTGAATTATCCCTGTGATAAGTAAGTTGGGTGGTGACATATTAAACTCCCATCTTCCTTTATGTTCAATGGAAACAGTTTGCTTTAATAATATGCTTTGAGTACCATCAATCATTAGAAGATTATATGATAATTGAGCATGTGAAGTTTTCCAAATTAAAGCTCTTACATAGACTCTCCCGGAAAGTATGATGAATTGTAATTGCTTGAATTATTGAGGACATAGTTTGTTAGTTTTCAAGAGAGTTTATTGTTTATACCTTGACATGTGGATAGATCGTTACTTGATCATGGGAAGTTTTATGAATGATGGAGACTTCAACCTACAGAGGGTAACAGCTACGCAGGTCCACGAAGGGTCCACGAAGAAGCAACCTTGTTTGTGCCATCATGGATACGTCCAGGCAGGACTAGCCTCACTCAGGGTAGATCTTCACGAAGTAGGCGATCTCCTTGCCCTTACAAACTTCATGGTTCAACTCGACAAGCTTTGGAGGCTCCCAAGTGACACCTAACCAATCAGAAAAGGAGACGCCACTCTTCAAAAGGTAATAGATGTTGTTGTTGATGATGAACTACTTGCTCTTATGCTTCAAAAGATAGTCTCCCCAACGCTCAATTTCTCTCTCACAGATTTGGCATGGTAGTAGGAGAAGGGTTGGAGTGGAAAGCAACTTGAGGGGGCCATAAATTAAGGATCAAATGGTTGGAGTGGATGCGATGCCCCCGATTCAATCGTACACTAATCATGCATGCAAACGTGTACGATCAAGATCAGGGACTCACGGGAAGATATCACAACACAACTCTAAAAACATAAATAAGTCATGCAAGCATCATAATACAAGCCAGGGGCCTCGAGGGCTCGAATACAAGTGCTTGATCATAGACGAGTCAGCGGAAGCTACAATATCTGAGTACAGACATAAGTTAAACAAGTTGCCATAAGATGGCTAGCACAAACTGGGATACAGATCGAAAGAGGTGCAAGCCTCCTGCCTGGGATCCTCCTAAACTACTCCTGGTCATAGTCAGATGCCTGCACATAGTAGTAGGTACCTCCAGTGTAGTAGGAGTCATCATCGACGGTGGCGTCTGGCTCCTGGGCTCCATCATCTGGTTGCGACAACCAGGAAGAAAGGAAAGGGGGGAAAGGGGAAGCAAAGCAACCGTGAGTACTCATCCAAAGTACTCGCAAGCAAGGATCTACACTACATATGCATTGGTATCAATGAAATGGGTAGTATCTGTGGACTGAACTGCAGAATGCCAGAATAAGAGGGGATAGCTAGTCCCATCAAAGACTACGCTTCTGGCAGCCTCCATCTTGCAGCATGTAGAAGAGAGTAGATGGTAAGTTCACCAAGTATCATCGCATAGCATAATCCTACCCGGCGATCCTCCCCTCGTCGCCCTGTGTGAGAGCGATCACTGGGTTATATCTGGCACTTGGAAGGGTGTGTTTTATTAAGTATCTGTTTCTAGTAGTCATAAGGTCAAGGAACAACTCTGGGTCGTTCTTTTACCGAGGGATACGACTATTCGAATAGATAAACTTCCCTGCAGAGGTGCACCACATTACCCAACACGCTCGATCCCCTTTGGCCGGACACACTTTCCGGGGTCATGCCCGGCCTCAGAAGATCAACACGTCGCAGCCCCACCTAGGCTCAACAGAGAGGTCAGCACACCGGTCTAAATCCTATGCACGCAGGGGTCTGGGCCCATCGCCCATTGCACACCTGCACGTTGCGTACGTGGCCGATGACCAGACCTAGCCTCCCTTATACAAGAGCAGGCGTTCCAGTCCAACCCGGCACGCGCCGCTCAGTCGCTGACGTCAACAGGTTCGGCTGATACCACGACGTCGAGTGCCCATAACTGTTCCCGCATAGTTGGTTAGTGCGTATAGGCCAGTGGCCAGACTCAGATCAAATACCAAGATCTCGTTAAGCGTGTTATTTAGAAGTAACCGCGAACACCGACCAGGGCCAGGCCCACCTCTCTCCTAGGTGGTCTCAACCTGCTCTGTTGCTCCGCCACAAAGATCCACCCAGAGGGCCGTCGAGAAAGTATGTCCTTTCAGCCCCCAATCCGTGAATCAACCGCGGGTACTCAACGAGCCGACCCGACTTTAGTCACCACATGTATCATACATTATGTATATAAGTATATACCCGTGATCACCTCCCGAGTGATCACGGCCCGGTAGTATAGCATGGCAGACGGACAAGAATGTAGGGCCACTGATGGAATACTAGCATCCTATACTAAGCATTTAGGATTGCAGGTAAGGATAACAATCGTAGCAACAATGACAGGCTATGTAGCAGAATAGGATTAACCGAAAGCAGTAACATGCTACACTACTCTAATGCAAGCAGTAGAGAGAACGAACAGGCGATATCAAGTGATCAAGGGGGGGCTTGCCTGGTTGCTCTGGCAAGGAGGGGTCGTCAACTCAATAGTCAATCGGGGCACCAGTAGCGGCGTCAGTCTCGTGGTCTACCGGAGAGAAGTGGGGGAAGAAACAATGAATATAATGCAAACAGATGCATATCGATGCATGACATGACAAGTAACGGTGCCAGGTGTGCCCTAACGCAGTAGGAGGTGATACCGGCGAAGTGGGAAACATTCGGGAAAGTATTCCCGATGTTTCGCGTTTTCGGACAGATGAACCGGAGGTGAAATGTTGCACGTTCGCTATGCTAGGGACGTGTTGCGGACGAACGAGCTGCTTATTCGGATTCGCCTCGTCGTTCTGAGAAACTTTCATGTACAAAGTTTTTTTATCCGAGGTACAGTTTATTTTATATTAATTTTCAAAGCTTTATTCATTTTCTAAATTTAATTTAATTCGAAAATAAATGTGAAATACTAGGTGCACCCAGCTCTGGGTACACAGAAGTGTACCAGAGGGGCTGACATGTGGGTCTAGGTGGGTAGGTTGACCCAGTTAACATTTGACTGGTCAACATAGGAATAGTGTAAGCGGGTCCCGTGTGTCATAGACTTGGGCACTTTTTAATTTAATTTGTTAGTTTAATTTACAGGGTCCACATGTCATAGGCACTACACCTAACCATTGTTTATCCTAACTAGTAATACTAATCAGCTAACTAAACTAAACAGGGTCGGCCTCATCCAGAGAGTCAGCCGGCCATGCGCGCACACACACCACACACACATACACACACGCGAGCCATGGCTAGAAGCAGCAAAGCAGAGCAGCAACTGGCAGCGGCGGCAGCAGCTAGAGCAGCTACGACATAGAGCAGTAGCAAGGGCGGCTAGCAGAAGCAGCAACGCGCGGACAACACCAGGAAGGGAGCGGCGCGCGTGGAGCGAGCTGGGGTGACAGTGAGCATGCGCAGTGCGCGAGAGGGCGCGGACGGGGTGGTGGCTGGGCGCAGCGACGCATAGCCGGGCACGGCCTGCGGTGGTGGAGCACGGCCGGCGCAGGGGAGGGGCAGTAGGTGCGGTCTGCGGGAGGAGCAGGAGGTAGCGGCAGCAGGCAGCGCAAAGACAGCAGCAGCATCGCTCGGACGGGGGCGCGACCTCGCCCTGAGTGTAGCGGGCGCGCGCGCATCTACACCGAGCAGAGCAGCAATAGCAACAGGCGAGCGCGGCACAGCTCGGTTAGGCGCTAGTGCATGCGGGCGCGGGCGGATGCAGCGAGTACGGGGTCGGGGCGCGGTCACGGCGGCAGGGCTACTACTGAACGCGGGCGAGCTTTCGTAGTGAAGGAGAAGGGAGAGAGGCTCACTGGGTGGCACATGATGGCCGTTGGTGGCTTAGGAGCTGCTGACGGCGCCGAAATCGGAGGATATCGCCGGCGACCCGAGGAGGAAGGAGATGGCGCGGATCCATGCGGTGGTGCTCCCCGGCTTGCGTTCGTGGCCGTAGTCGACGTAGAGGATCCCGGCGGAGCGTCTGGACACGGTGGCGCAGCGAGGAGGGGCTGGTTGCTACACAGGAGAGCAAGCGGAGGCGACGACAGTGGCGACCATGGCGAAGAGGAGGAGCAGCAGCGCGTGGGGAGGGTAAGGAGAGAAATATCTGCGCGGGGGAGGGGCAGCTGACGAGGCCGAGGAGGAGGGTCGTGGCGCCCTTATCCCCTCAGGGGCGTCGTCGGCGAGGCGGTCGGGCGGCGACCGCGGGCGCGGGCGCTCGGTCGCGCAAACAGTGGAAGCTCGTGGGGGAGTGGGCCGAACCCCAGGGGGGCTGGGCCAGTGGGGTTTTTTACTTTTATTAATTTTTTTGTTTCTGTTTTATTTTCCCTATTAGTTTCTTTTTCTTTCCTGTTTTAATTTTAGTTCCACATTATTTTTAGTTAGTAAAATATGACAATAGCTCCTAAAATAATGTTTCAAAATAACCCTCTGCCACAAAAGGTTTTAACCCAAAATAATATAGTTTAGTATTTTATAAAATACCAAAGGCATTTAAATAATGTTTTTGCTACCGTTTAAATCATTTTAGTGCATTTATACATTATATAAAAATGTGGATTCTTCATCATAATCATCTACGCATTAAGTGGCACAACCCGAACATTTTGGTTTTAATATTTGAAAACTTTTGATGATTGCATTTATTTCGAATTTGAATTTGAATCGGTTTCGAGCTAACGCAAGATTAGCAACAGTAATCGAGGTGACGTGGCATCATTAGCAGAGGTTCACTGTAGCTTAGTTATCCGGGCGTCACAATTCTCCTCCACTACAAGAAATCTCATCCCGAGATTTAAGAGGTGGAATAAGGGGGAAAGTTCTGATTACGAAATTCTAACGGATCTTCCTGGTCTTGGTTGCTCTTCTCAAAGAGTTTGCTGCATGATGTTTATCCCTCCATTTCTCTACTTCTGTGTGTCGGGACGAAGTTGTCATCCTTTTTTCGGGAACTCCATCGTACTTACGTAAAAGGATAAGGGTAACTCGAAAGAACGGAACTCTGCACGGTTGCTTATCCGGTAGATAACATTAGGGAAGGTGGCGAAAAGTAACTCTCGAATTGAAACTTAAGAAATTATCGAGAGCAAAGTAAGGAGGTATCATGGGAAGTTTCAAGCGGGTAGGCAATCGCTTGATGCCTGAAACAGGGCGTGAAAGGGGTTCAAAGCAACAGAGATAAGTATTGTGTTTGATACCAGAATTGATGATCTCTCAGGGGGTGGCTGAAGAATTACATATGAGGCCACGCGTGAGGAACAACCTTGGGAACAAAGGGTGTACAGGAGAGTCAGGTTTCAATCCTGTGGAACTGTGGGTTATGGGCTCGCCATGTGGGTTAAAAGTAGGAAGGACAGTGACGTCTTGCACGGTCATGATATCAAGGCATGTCAGAAAATAGTCTGTTAGTTATGTTGCCAACAACGTCAGTACCAAGGGCGAGGGACGAAGAGAACCATCCTACTCGTTAAACAAGGCGGACCAATAGGCAAAGTTCTTGTCCATCGGTGGTTACCGGAATGTCATCCACAATAGTAACAGGGTCTTACTGACAGAGTGGTACAACAAAGTGCTTATCCAAGCAGGGAATTATCACTACTCATATCATACAGATCACAAGGGGGGTTAAACAAACCAATGGAAAAGAAAAAGTGTTTATCAGATTTACTCAGAACAATAGAAAGAAAAATGTGTTTAAACACATATTTCAGGGGTATATCCTTCCCCAGGACAAGCAGAGCATGTTATCCATGATAGGAGATAAAGTAGAAAACCCTTTTAGGTAAGGGAAGAGAAGTTTCATGACATTACCCACACAACGGTGTTTGCATAATTGATAAGGAAAATTTAGCGTAGTGCTTGCAATGTTCTTACTGACGATTGATTACCACAACCTTTCTTCGGGATAGCTTTGACATGGTCATCATGTAAAGGACATACTTTGGATACACAACGGGTCCATCAGGAACAACTTATAGAATAAGTCTTACGATTTCCTCATGGAAGAATGGCTAACTTTGTTAGAAAGGAAGAATTATAACAATTGGTTCTCCGGCCAGGGGTGCTAAGCATGACATCACCTTACTAGGCTATACAAAGACCAATGTTATGGCTTTTGGAAAATGTTCCAACCATCATATTTGACCGAGATTCAGTTCTTCTTGGTGTCAGGATACCTCAGGCTCAGGATGCCTGAGAAGAAAAGATGCAACACAAATTGACGAGATGACATTGTAAGATTCTCGGGAAATGAACTATGGAAGCGAGTTTCGAAACATGAGTTCATCATTAATCCAAGGAGAGGATGAGGAGGTGGCTGATGAACTTAGCGACAATTCATCGAGATTTCCAAAAAGATGTATTTCCACAATTATGTGAATAAAGAGATAACATTTGTCAGGTTAAATGATATAATGATGTATGCTCGAGTAAATTATACACCATTAAACATTGGTTGAAAGGTGCACCCGAAATATGGGCTTAGGTAGCACGATCAATGCTAGAATGGTGATTCAATAATCAATAGCCTAAGAATGAATGGTCGACCATTAACTTCAAAGCAATAGGGTTGCTAGAGGGGCAGAATCCAAACAGCACCGTTCACCTGTTGGTATCCCGGTTAGAACCAACACGGGGACCAAGAAAGAATGGTGATGGTGAGAAGTATTACTATATCAAGAATTAATAGTTGAGGTAATTCCCTCAACATTCTTGACATAACAGATGGTAATAGTCCAAGATATAATCATAATATAAGTTGGATAGAAAGGAAACTACACAAAACATGACCAAGTTTTGTGTCGCAGGGAATGCAAGAATGTTGTGATGTTAATACAAATCATCGAGGGGTCAAGAATGGTATTGCTCATCCTGAATTCAACACACAACTTAGAAGAAGTCAAATTGTTGACAACGGTCAGGACAAATTTGTCGAGAGGTTTCAAGAAGATGTAATCGATCAACGACTGCATCAAGTAAAAGGACTGATGCAGTGAAAGATTATTGGGTCCACGGATACGACACCAACTCGGAATCAAGATTGTTGTTCGAGGTGGAACCATAAGATGAGGAAATCGACGTAAGCTTAGCTCAGCATAAAAAATTGTGCTCCGGGAAGAAGGAACAGGTAGCATAGTTAAGTTAGCATGGTAATGATATAGCCGATCAGGCTAGGAATGACTTGAAGGATTATTAAATCATTAGCAACGAAAATTACTTAGAGTTATTGAATCGGAGTGCGGAATCGATTCACTTATCGGCGTTCTTGAGTGACTAATAACTCAAAACCCGAGGGAAATTGGAATTGGCGAGAATAATAGTTGATGAAGAACTCATAAGAAGTTATGTAGTTCTGTGCTATTCTCGAGATACCAGAGGGTATTACTCGAAGGTAGAGCAAAATAGAGGTTGGACAGGTGTATTAATCTACAAAACACAAGTACTTTAACTTGTCCGAGAAAAGGAATTAATGGATAATAATATGGTCGGAACCATGATTGCAAAAGACCAGATCCAAGATATAAGATGAACTTATACCAAGGGAATAATTACTTTAAGAGAAGCTTCCATGATAAGATCTACATAGTGTCCATGGGCATGAACTCAAAGTTCAAGGTCGACTCCCACTTCTCCAATACACAACTTCTCATTTACTGCTCTCAGTTAAGAATGTGTTGATTTTGGAAGTTTAACTGGCGGAATACCAGAAGGTTATGACCCATGAAGACTTTTGGGTTCACACAATTAAGGAAGGTATATGTTCAACCCATCGGGGCATCTTAGAAACATATACCACAACTCCAGGAGTAAGTCATACAAGCTCGAAAGCAGCACATGGTTGAGAAAGCAGAGGATACAATTTACCCATGGCATTATGTATCCGAGGACGGCTTAGAAGATTATTGAATATGGAGGACGCTGTCAGATAAAATCCAACAAGGTATCTGACGGTCCATAACAGTGTTAATGTGAGTACCGGCACAATCAAAGGAAGAAACAATGCAGAAGCACTGGATTATGGAAACAACTGACTAATTCAAAGTTCGGATGCAAAGGTGATTTCCAAATCAAGGGATCAGAAGCAAACGCTCTGATTAAGGATGGATAACTTGAGTAAGCTTAGGGGTACAAACGACGACAATTTGATTGGTCGAGATCCAGCTCATGTTAAAAATAACGTCAGAGCCGGAAAGATGAATTCTAGGATCTGATAGAGGATTGCGAGCATTCGCAACATATTGAATCAATGGACTCAAAATGATAATGACAAAGGATGCCAATAAGATTACCAGACTTATGGGATTAATCATAATGCTAGTAAGCAAGAATTTCAAGAGCATTAGGATGTCAAGGATTTTTAGAAGAACGAATGGTATTTCGAAGACTTTTGTGAAATACAGGAATCAACTGTGGATGAACAGATACTCGAGAAGTGTGAGGAATTATCCGTAGGGGTATTCATGTGGTAAAGAACTGCAAGGCAGTAAGCTCAAAGGATTCTCGGGACAACAGAGAGTATTTCGGGGCATCTTGTAATAACAAGATCAACGGGGAATGATTGTATGAATGGCAAGTGTATGCAGTTTTCATAGGGGTTGACGGTGGAAGGAAATCGCAATGCGATGGCACAAAGACTCGAGAGAACATCGTAGAGTAAGTTCAGAATCTTCTACTGCAGCAGGCGATCATCTGAAGTGAGGGGCTCTCTGGGAGAAAGTATTTTCGAGAACCTAAGGTTAGTTTTGTTTTTAGCAAAATCATTTAACCCGAATAGAAGAGAGCTCAGAGTCCCAGAGTATAGACGAGGAATAAAAGATCCTAATGCCACCCAATGGGGACGTGGGCCCATAAGCCACACAGCCATGTTAGTAAAAGTTTTTTCAATGACTACTCGACTTCGGCCAAGGAGTTGGAAAGGGGGTTCCTATAGGCGGTCGGCTCTGATACCAACTTGTGACGCCCCCGATTCAATCGTACACTAATCATGCACGCAAACGTGTATGATCAAGATCAGGGACTCACGGGAAGATATCACAACACAACTCTAAAAAGATAAATAAGTCATGCAAGCATCATAATACAAGCCAGGGGCCTCGAGGGCTCGAATACAAGTGCTCGATCATAGACGAGTCAGCGGAAGCAACAATATCTGAGTACAGACATAAGTTAAACAAGTTGCCATAAGATGGCTAGAACAAACTGGGATACAGATCGAAAGAGGTGCAAGCCTCCTGCATGGGATCCTCCTAAACTACTCCTGGTCGTCGTCAGCGGGCTGCACATAGTAGTAGGCACCTCCAGTGTAGTAGGAGTCGTCGTCGACGGTGGCGTCTGGCTCCAGGGCTCCATCATCTGGTTGCGACAACCAGGAAGAAAACAAAGGGGGGAAAAGGGGGAGCAAAGCAACCATGAGTACTCATCCAAAGTACTCGCAAGCAAGGATCTACAATACATATGCATTGGTATCAATGAAATGGGTAGTATCTGTGGATTGAACTGCAGAATGCCAGAATAAGAGGGGGATAGCTAGTCCTATCGAAGTCTACGCTTCTGGCAGCCTCCATCTTGCAGCATGTAGAAGAGAGTAGATGGTAAGTTCACCAAGTATCATCGCATAGCATAATCCTACCCGGCGATCCTCCCCTCGTCGCCCTGTGTGAGAGCGATCACCGGGTTATATCTGGCACTTGGAAGGGTGTGTTTTATTAAGCATCCGGTTCTAGTTGTCATAAGGTCAAGGTACAACTCCGGGTCGTCCTTTTACCGAGGGACACGGCTATTCGAATAGATAAACTTCCCTGCAGGGGTGCACCACATTACCCAACACGCTCGACCCCCTTTAGCTGGACACACTTTCCTGGGTCATGCCCGGCCTCGGAAGGTCAACACATCGCAGCCCCACCTAGGCTCAACAGAGAGGTTAGCACGCTTGTCTAAATCCTATGCGCGCACGGGTATGGGCCCATCGCCCATTGCACACCTGCATGTTGCGTACGTGGCTAGTGAGGAGACCTAGCCTCCCTTATACAAGAGCAGGCGTTCCAGTCCAACCCGGCGCACGCCGCTCAGTCGCTGACGTCAAGAAGGCTTCGGCTGATACCACGACGTCGAGTGCCCATAACTGTTCCCGCGTAGTTGGTTAGTGCGTATAGGCCAGTGGACAGACTCAGATCAAATACCAAGATCTCGGTAAGCGTGTTATTTAGAAGTAACCGCGAACACTGACCAGGGCCAGGCCCACCTCTCTCCTAGGTGGTCTCAACATGCTCTGTCGCTCCGCCACAAAGATCCACCCAGAGGGCCGTCGGGAAAGTTTGTCCTTTCAGCCCCCAATCCATGAATCAACCGCGGGTACTCAACGAGACGACACGACTTTAGTCACCACATGTATCATGCATTATGTATATAAGTATATACCCATGATCACCTCCCGAGTGATCACGGCCCGGTAGTATAGCATGGCAGACGGACAAGAATGTAGGGCCACTGATGGAATACTAGCATCCTATACTAAGCATTTAGGATTGCAGGTAAGGATAACATTTGTAGCAACAATGACAGGCTATGCAGCAGAATAGGATTAACCGAAAGCAGTAACATGCTACACTACTCTAATGCAAGCAGTAGAGAGAACGGACAGGCGATATCAGGTGATCAAGGGGGGGGGCTTGCCTTGTTGCTCTGGCAAGGAGGGGTCGTCAACACAGTGGTCGATCGGGGCACCAGCAGCGGCGTTAGTCTCGTAGTCTACCGAAGAGAAGAGGGGGAAGAAACAATGAATATAATGCAAACAGATGCATATCGATGCATGACATGACAAGTAACGGTGCCAGGTGTGCCCTAACGCAATAGGAGGTGATACCGGCGAAGGGGGAAACATTCGGGAAAGTATTCCCGATGTTTCGCGTTTTCGGACAGATGAACCGGAGGTGAAATGTTGCACGTTCGCTATGCTAGGGACGTGTTGCGGACGAACGGGCTGCGTATTCGGATTCGGCTCATCATTTTGAGAAACTTTCATGTACAAAGTTTTTTTTCCGAGGTACATTTTATTTTATATTAATTTTAAAAGCTTTATTCATTTTCTAAATTTAATTTAATTCGAAAATAAATGTGAAATACTAGGTGCACCCAGCTCTGGGTACACAGAAGTGTACCAAAGGGGCTGACATGTGGGTCTAGGGGGGTAGGTTGACCAAGTCAACATTTGACTTGGTCAACATAGGAATAGTGTAAGCGGGTCCCGTGTGTCATAGACTTGGGCACTTTTTAATTTAATTTGTTACTTTAATTTACAGGGTCCACGTGTCATAGGCACTACACCTAACCATTATTTGTCCTAGCTAGTACTACTAATCAGCTAACTCAACTAAACAGGGCCGGCCTCATCCAGAGAGTCAGCCGGCCATGCGTGCAAACACATACACACATGCGAGCCATGGCTAGAAGCAGCAAAGCAGAGCAGCAATTGGCAGCGGCAGCAACTAAGCTATAGCAGTGGCGGCAGCAGCTAGAGCAGTTGCGGCATAGAGCAGCAGCAAGCGCGGCTAGCAGAAGCAGCAACGCGCGGACAACACCAGCAAGGGAGCGGCGCGCGGGGAGCGAGCTGGGGCGACAGTGAGCATGCGCAGAGCGCTAGAGGGCGCGGACGGGGTGGTGGCCGGGCGTAGTGACGCGCAGCCGGGCGCGGCTTGCGGCGGTGGAGCACGGCCGGCGCAGGGGAGGGACAGTAGGTGCGGTCGGCGGGAGGAGCAGGCAGCAGCAGCATCGGCCTGACGGGGGCGCGGCCTCGCCCTGAGCGATGTGGGCGCGCGCGCATCTGCAGCGGGCAGAGCAGCAATAGCAGCAGGCGAGCACGACACAGCCCGGTTAGGCGCTAGTGCATGCGGGCGCGGGCGGATGCATCGAATACGGGGTCGGGGCACGATCACGGCGGCAGGGCTACTACTGAACGCGGGCGAGCTTTCGTAGTGAAGGAGAAGGGAGAGAGGCTCACTGGGTGGCACATGATGGTCGTTGGTGGCTTAGGAGCTGCTGACGGCGCCGAAATCAGAGGAGATCACCGGCGACCCGAGGAGGAAGGAGACGGCGCGGATCCATGCGGTGGTGCTCCCCGCGCTTGCGTTCGTGGCTGTAGTCGACGTAGCGGATCCCGGCGGAGCGTCTAGACACAGTGGCGCAGCGAGGAAGGGCTGGTTGCTACGCGGGAGAGCAAGCGGAGGCGACGGCAGTGGCGACCATGGCAAAGAGGAGGAGCAGCAGCGCGTGGGGGAGGGTGAGCAGAGAAATATCTGCGCGGGGGAGGGGCAGCTGACGAGGCCGAGGAGGAGGCTCGCGGCGCCCTTATCCCCTCAGGGGCGTCGTCGGCGAGGCGGACGGGCGGCGACCGCGGGCGCTCGGTCGCGCAAACAGTGGAAGCTCGTGGGGGAGTGGGCCGAACCCAGGGGGGCTGGGCCAGTGGAGGTTTTCCTTTTATTAATTTCTTTTGTTTCTGTTTTATTTTCCCTATTGGTTTCTATTTCTTTCCTGTTTTAATTTTAGTTCCACATTATTTTTAGTTAGTAAAATATGACAATAGCTCCTAAAATAATGTTTCAAAATAACCCTCTGCCACAAAAGGTTTTAACCCAAAATAAAATAGTTTAGTATTTTATAAAATACCAAAGGCATTTAAATAATGTTTTTGCTACCGTTTAAATCATTTTAGTGCATTTATACATTATATAAAAATGTGGATTCTTCATCATAATCATCTACGCATTAACTGGCACAACCCGAACATTTTGGTTTTAATATTTGAAAACTTTTGATGTTTGCCTTTATTTCGAATTTGAATTTGAATCGGTTTTGAGCTAATGCGAGATTAGCAACAGTAATCGAGGTGACATGGCATCATTAGCAGAGGTTCGCTGTAGCTTAATTATCCGGGCGTCACAGTGAAATCCCTTGATCTCAACACAAGTATAGGTGGTTCTCTCTCAAAAAATGGATATGGGAAGTGGTGGCTTCGTCTTGGTTGCTTTCTTTGAGAGTAGTTAGTGTGGGTGGGGTATTTATAGCCTTCACCAAAAATCTAACCATTACACACCTTTATGCACAACTCAGTGGGATCATGTGAAAAACTCGGTGAGCCGATTAGTGCAAAAGGTTTGAACGCTAGACGTTTCGGTGGGACCGATTGGTGATGACCTAAGCATTGTCAACACTTCAGTAATTCTGATCGATTTCACTCGGTAATTCCAAGATGAAAACAATGGGTTTCAGAAGGTTTGCTAGTGCACTTTGGTGGGACCGGGTTTCTAGGGCTTAGGCAGTGGCTCTGTCAAGTGTATCTTGGTAGGTCCGGGTGTATGTGTATCGGTGGGACCGAGATGAACTTTAGGGTTTTGGACAGATTGGAATGTGAGGGTGTGGCTGAGGGTTTTGGAGCAATATCTTCAAGAACTTAAGCAAATGACTCATGATCAAAACCTCATCCTCTTTTAATAGTATTGGCTTTCCTATGGACTCAATGTGATCTTGGATCACTTAACCAAAAATGTAGAGTCTTGCAGTTTTCGCCAATCCATCTGTCTTTGCATTTTGAGGGGTCCACATTCACATGTCCTTGCCATACCTACATTGAACTTTCCGAAAATAATATTTGAATAGGCATTAGTTCAATGATGTATATGTTGTTACGAATTACCAAAAACACCCCGGGATTAGTTGCGCTTTCAATCTCCCCCTTGTTGGTTATTGATGACAACATATAGCTAGATCAAAGCTTTGACATAGGATATAATCATTTAATAAAATCGTCGCTTCGAGAAGTATGTGATAGGCAAGAGCTCCCCCTAAATTTGTGCATTATTTAAAATTTGTGTTTGAATGCAAATGCACAATCGATTAGAATCATGGGTGAATCTTCCATGCCACATACATCCTGGTGGAGCGCACAAAAGGATATGAATGGAATACATTAAACATTCATCACCAAACAAACATGTGAATGATCATAGCAATAATCACAAATGATAGATACATAGCATGCAAATCAAAATAAGTACAGTATGATCACACACAAGCGTAGCATAGCATAGTCTTACAAACCATCAGAACAAATGTATCTCAAAAGTGAAACAAATTGAAAAAACGAGAAAAAGCAAAAGACACTCTCTCTCGAAGCCATAATGATCTAGATAACTCTCCCCTTCGGCAACAAGTTACCAAAAAGTTCGAACGATCTAGAGCTAAACGTTGCTTTGGGCTCGATCCACGGTAGCTGGCGATGAAGTCCTCTGGCTTGCAGCTCTGGTGTGGGTCGATTGAGTGGAGAGAAGTGCGTCTGCAAATGCTTTTGAAGAAGTCTGCTGGACATGACGTGTAGACACTGGTGGTGCAGCAGTAGGAGCAGCAATTGTGGCAGTCTCTGTAGCTGGAGCATCTGAAGTAACAACGACTGCAGCTGGCCTAGGCATAGTCTGGAACTGAGTGGTCGTAAGTAGTGCATCATCATCATTACTCAACATTGCTTCCACCTATGCCTAGAGCTTCTCAAGATCTATAGATATCTCTGTTACCTTGACATCTGGATCATGGAATTTGGTTTCCACAATCTTCTCGAGACTCTCCTGGTTCTTCATGAGGTTAGCTAGGCCTCGCTCGATCCTCTGAGTGGCTTGGAGAAATCATTTGAACCATCTTTGTCTTGGGAAACTATGTTGTCGAAGTGTTGGGTCTAGCAGATGTTACAGCAGCTCTAGCAGTCTCTGCATGTGCTTGTGCATCAGCATAGGCGGGATGTGAAGGTTCCATGGTGAACGTGCAGTCCTCCAACTCTGGCTGGATGGAAGGTGCTTGCAGTCAAGAAAATAGACATTGTTACCAACCTTAGAGTTGTTAAGTGTCTCGATATGAGGTGCAAATCCTCAAGAGTGCTTCTGATTTGCTGCTCTCCTCTTCACTGGCTCAACGATAAGATCCATGACCTTGAATCTGGTGAAGCTGTCAATGTGATTGAAAGCACAAGTGCTCCCTGGGTGATTTTGGTAATTAATGTCAACATATCTCTTGTTGGACTAATGCTTCTACCTAGTATGTTTCAGATAAGTTCAACAATGGAGTGGCATGGACTAGAGGATGTGGAACCCCTTCAAGATGTTGAGGACAAAGGATTGGCTCAAGCTCAAATCTCAGGACTCTACATTTTCTATTTTAGTGACCCAAGATCACATTGAGTCCATAGGAAAGCCAATACTATTAAGAGGGGATGAGGTGTTGCTTAATGGCTTGCTTGCTCAAAGTGCTTAGTGATATGCTCCAAAGCCCTCAACCACTTTCTCACATCCACATATGTCCCAAACCAAAAGTTAAACTCGGCCCCACCGAAACTTTCTATCCGGCGCCACTGAGTTCTCTTGACATAGCCACTGCCAGAAACCCTAATCAATTCGGTCTCACCGATGGGATCTCGGTATCACCGAGATGGGCTTGCAAACTCTCTGTTGCCTATTGCAATAATTTCGGTCCCACCGAGGTATGCAATCAGTCCCACCGAGTTTGCCTGGCCAAATCTTTGTTTCGCTTATTACCCAAATCGGTCCCATCGAGTTTGTGTAATCAGTCAAACCGAGTTGATCATATCGGTCCCACCGAAATGCCTAACGGTCACATTATGAACTAAATCGGTCTGACCGAGTTCTCTGAATCGGTCCCACCAAGTTTGGTGATTTGTGTGTAACGGTTAGATTTTGTGTGGAGGCTATATATACCCCTCCACCCACTCTTCATTCATGGAGAGAGCCATCAGAACATGCCTACACTTCCAACATATATTTTCTGAGAGAACCACCTACACTTGTGTTGAGGTCAAGATATTCCATTCCAACCACATAAATCTTCATTTCTAGCCTTCCCCAAGTTGCTTTCCACTCAAATCATCTTTCGACCAAATCCAATCCTATGAGAGAGAGTTGAGTGTTGGGGAGACTATCATTTGAAGCACAAGAGCAAGGAGTTCATCATCAACACACCATCTATTACCTTTTGGAGAGTGGTGTCTCCTAGATTGGCTAGGTGTCACTTGGGAGCCTCCATCAAGATTGTGGAGTTGAACCAAGGAGTTTGTAAGGGCAAGGAGATCGCCTACTTCATGAAGATCTACCCGAGTGAGGCAAGTCCTTCGTGGGCGACGGCCATGGTGGGATAGACAAGGTTGCTTCTTCGTGGACCGTTCGTGGGTGGAGCCCTCCGTGGACTCGCGCAACCGTTACCCTTCGTGGGTTGAAGTCTCCATCAACGTGGATGTACGATAGCACCACCTATCGGAACCATGGATAAAAAATCTTCGTGTCTCCAAATTGCGTTTGCACGCTCCAATCCCATCCCTTTACATTCTTGCAACTTGCATGCTTTACTTTCCGCTGCTCATATACTCTTGTCATGCTTGCTTGATATGTATTGTGAATGTTTAAACTTGTGCCAAAACTCCACTTCAACTTGAAGAAATTAAAAACTGCAACTTTTCTTACTTAGAGTCTATTCACCCCCCCTCTAGACACCTCTTCTCGATCCTTTCAATTGGTATCAGAGCTTTGGTCTCCATTGCTTTGGTTTAATCACCATTGGAGGAAGATGGATGAGTCTATGTTGGGGAGTCTTAGACGTAGAGTGCCTATTCTTGATGGAAAGTTCTTTCATGAGTGGAAAAATGAGATGCTTGAGATTTTCAATGAATATCATTTGAACAAGTACATTAGTAGCCCTTGTGCACCTCATGTTGATTCTTTGCATCCTACCCTTGATGAGTCCATTGACATGATCCGCAACGTTAGAACTGTTAATCTTATCACTAGAGGCTTGCCTAGAAACTTGATTGGATGTTTTTGTACTCTTGATTGTGCCTACACTTTATGGAGATTTCTTGAGGAAAGATTTCCAAACTATTCCTTGCAAAACTTAGATGAAATTCTTCATAAGTCTATTGCCTTGAGTAAGATGAATTCTAGTGATCCTATTTTTGGTGATTGTCTATTTGAGCTTACCAGTCTCATGTGTGCCAAAGGAGATGTTGGAATCATTAGCAATATCATATCCGAAGCTATTAGAATTCATAAAGGTGACCATTGTGATGATCATTTATCTAATGAATTACCCTCTCTAGGAATTGATCAAATACAAGACGATGTTGAACATGGATACTATGATGAGGATGATGATAGTGACTATGATCTTGACGATGCGATGAGACACTTTGGTGTTATGGCTAATCTTCGCAGCTACATGGCTAGAGGAAAGGAATGGGTCCTTGATAGTGGATGTACTGATCATATGACCGGAGACAAGGATATGTTTCGTGAGCTTGCTGAAAACAACGACCCTCGAAAGTATGTAACTTTTGGTAAGGTGGTTGGCCTCGGTAAGGTGGCCATCTCACATGATAGCTCCATACAAAACGTCATGCTCGTCGAATCTCTTGGGTACAATTTACTTTCAGTATCTAGACTTGCTGATTTCGGTTTCAATGTCCTATTTACTGGAGTAGATTCCCAAGTGTTTCGAAGAGACAATCATAAAATGGTCTTTACCGGTATACGTAGAGGTGATCTTTACATTGTTGATTTCACTAAAAAGGCTCAACCTAGAACTTGCTTAATTGCTAAATCTTCTAAACGCTGGTTGTGGCATAGAAGCTTAGGTCATGTGGGCATGCGAAATCTTGATAAGCTTATTAAAGTTGATCATATCCTTGGAATAAAAGATGTTATATTTGACAAGGATAGACTTTGTAGTGCTTGTCAAGCAGGAAAACAAGTTGGACGGAGTCACCCCGTGAAGAACATCATGACCACGAGAAGACCGCTCGAGCTACTTCACATGGATCTCTTTGGTCCCAATGCCTACAAGAGTCTCGGTGGTAACTCATTTGGTCTAGTCATAGTCGATGATTTTTCAAGATTTACGTGGGTGTTCTTTCTTGATGACAAATCGCAGGTCCAAAAGATCTTCAAAAACTTCGCTAGGAAGGCCCAAAATCAATTTGAAGTGAAGATCAAGAAGTTTCAGAGCGACAACGGAACAGAGTTCAAGAACGCAAATGTGGATACCTTTCTTGACGAAGAGGGGATTTCACACGAGTTCTTGGCTACGTACACACCTCAACAAAATGGAGTTGTTGAGAGGAAGAACCGGACTCTTATTGAGATGGCAAGAACGATGATTGATGAGTACACGACTCCAAAACACTTTTGGGCGGAAGCGGTTGAGACAGCTTGTCATGCAACAAATCGCTTGTATCTTCACAAGCTACTCGGCAAGACAGCATACGAGCTCCTCACCGGTAACAAAACCTAAGTTGGATACTTTCGAGTATTCGGCTCAAAGTGCTACATTCTTGATAAGCATCGTCGTTCTAAATTTGCTCCTAAATCTCATGAAGGTTTCCTACTTGGTTATGGCTCAAACTCTCACACTTACCGTGTCTACAACAATTTCACCCAAAAGGTTGAAGAGACGGTAGATGTGAAGTTTGATGAATCTAACGGCTCGCAAGTAGAGCAATTGCCAATTGATGTAGGAGACAAAGACCCTTCGGAAGCAATCCAAGATTTGTCTATTGGCAAGATTCGTCCAACAGAGGTGAAGGAGAGTACCTCGTCCGTCCAAGTGGAAGCTTCCACCTCACGACAAGGTGAACCAAGAGTTGATACGGAAGCATCCACAAGTGGGACACACCAAGACAAAGAAAACGAGGAAGTACACCAAGATGAAGATCAACAACCTCCTTCTCCACCACGACAAGAGAACGACAACGTCAACAATGAAGAAGGCCAAGAAGAAGAACAAGACGAAGAGGATGTTCCACCCTGAGCCAAGCAAAAGCTCCCACGAGTTCGAGCAAGAGTCGCCAAAGACCATCCCGTCGAGCAAATCTACAATGATATCCAAACCGGGAGAATCACTCGCTCTAAAACTCGTTTGGCTAACTTTTGTGAACATTATTCATTCATCTCTAGCATTGAACCTATGAAGGTTGAAGAAGCATTGGAAGATCCGGATTGGATAAACGCCATGCATGAAGAGCTACACAACTTTGAGAGAAATCAAGTGTGGACATTGGTCGAGAAGCCCGACAACAACCACAACATCATTGGTACCAAATGGGTGTTTTGCAACAAGTAAGATGAAGATGGACAAGTAGTTCGCAACAAAGCACGTCTCGTCGCCCAAGGCTACACTCAAGTCGAAGGTATGGACTATGGTGAGACATATGCCCCCGTTGCTAGACTTGAGTCCATTCGCATCTTACTTGCTTATGCTAATCACCATGATATCACCTTGTACCAAATGGACATTAAAAGTGCTTTTCTAAATGGTGAAATAGAGGAGGAAGTTTATGTTAAGCAACTTCCCAGCTTTGTTAATCCTAAGAAACCTAATCATGTTTACAAACTTCACAAAGCTCTTTATGGTCTTAAACAAGCTCCTAGAGCGTGGTATAAATGCTTGACCAAGTTCCTTATTGAAAAAGGCTTTGAAATTGGAAAAATAGATTCTACTCTTTTTACTAAAAGGGTTAATGGAGAACTATTTGTGTGCCAAATCTATGTTGATGATATTATATTTGGTTCGACTAACCCTCACTTTAGTGAGAAGTTTGGAAAGCTAATGTCGGAGAAGTTTGAGATGTCTATGATGAGTGAACTCAAATTCTTTCTCGGTTTGCAAATCAAGCAAACTAAGGAAGGTACCTTTGTCTCTCAAACAAAGTACACCAAGGACTTATTCAAGAAGTTCAATATGCAAGAATGCAAAGGTATGACTACACCCATGCCTACTAGTGGACATCTTGATTTGACCAAAGATGGTGAACCGGTTGATCAAAAGGTTTACCGCTCCATGATTGGTTCATTGTTATATCTATGTGCCTCTCGTCCCGATATTATGCTAAGTGTGTGCATGTGTGCACGATATCAAGCGGCCCCTAAAGAATGTCATCTTAAGGCTGTGAAAAGGATAGTGAGATACTTAATACACACACCAAATTTTGGCATTTGGTATCCTAAGAGGTCTTCTTTCGATCTTATTGGTTACTCCGATTCGGACTATGCCGGAGACAAGGTTGATAGAAAGTCCACTTCGGGTACTTGTCAATTTCTTAGTAGATCTCTTGTGTCTTGGTCCTCCAAGAAACAAAACTCGGTATCCTTATCCACCGCCGAAGCGGAATACATTGCCGCTGGTTCATGTTGTGCTCAATTACTTTGGATGACCCAAACTCTCAAGGATTATGGGATATATGTGAAACATGTTCCATTGCTTTGTGACAATGAAAGTGCTATCAAGATTGCTCACAATCCCGTGCAACATTCTCGAACTAAGCATATTGAAGTTCGTCATCATTTCATTCGAGATCACGTTGCCAAAAGGGACATTGATCTTAAGCATGTTCGCACCGATAAGCAATTGGCGGATATATTCACCAAACCGCTTGATGAGAAAGTCTTTTGCCGTTTGAGAGGTGAATTGAACATCATTGATGCTTCAAACTTGGAGTAGGAACTCCATTTGGATACATGCAAGGCATCAGCCTTTGACTAATCCTTGATATTTCTTTCATGTTGATATTTATATGTCTTGGATATATTTGCACCCGTGCATGCTATCTAACCCTTGTAGGTACTTGGATGAATCTAAATCTATGAGATTGCAACCCACTCACATCTTGAGCAATTTCTACATCACCAAGTTTCTACACAATGGTGGTTGAAGACAAGGAAGCACGAAACCCTTCAAACATATCCTTTGAAAAATTCTATATTAAGTTTTATGATTGTCATTTTGGATACACAAGTGCTCTTCCTTGCAAGACTAACCCATGTAGGTAGATGAACTCAAATTCCAAGTGGTGCTCCCAACTCTTGATGAGCTACATCAACCTTGAGCAACCCACACAAGTTCAACTACATGATCAAGATCAACACCACCACCCAAGGTATGTTATTCCATCTTAGAGAAGCTTTACTCCAAGTCATGGGTCAAAGCAACTCAACAAGATGTGAATACATCAAGATGCTTAAACGAAAAATGATAACCCCATTTTGAGCTTAAAACTATGAGTATGACCTATGATCAAGTGATCTCACTTGACTCCTAAGTCAATATACTCTAACATAGGTGACATTGTCGCCGACCAATTCTAGATGAAGTTCTCTTGTTTTTTTGTGCTCTTGCATTTGTCTCATGCATATTGTTTCCCCTTTCAAAAAAAACATCATCTAGATTTCTTTTCTGGTTAATTCTGTTCTGTATTCCCCGCATCCAATTCATTGCAAATCTTTCAGCAAATTCCCTGCAAAACCTTGTGAGATCTTACCTGCCTAGTGAGCTGAGGTGACAAGTGTTTTCACTGTGATGAACTCAGTCACACCGGTTTGTTTCCTTGGTCCAACCGAATTCTTTCGGTGCCACTGAAACACACAACTCGGTGCCACCGATTTCACTGCAGGAAAGACAACTTGCCACTTGTTCCTGCATTCTTTTTGCTCCAGCTCCACTCAATGATTCTTGTCCTCTACCAGCATCACATTCAACTTGCTGCTTTGTTCTGTGACACAAGGACCAAACCCATTTGTAACAAAAATCTAGAAGAATCCTTCTTGGAAATTGATGTCAAAGGGGGAGAGAGAGATCACATCAAATCTTAATCATTTCTATAGGGGGAGAGAATACTCAGGGGGAGAGTGTTCTTCAACAAGGAGAAACAAACTGGTGTTCAAGAGGAGAGAAGTCACATGTATTTAAGAGGGGAAAGACATGTTCATATTTGATTGTTTGCATTAGCTCTGTTTCTTTTCTTTGCTCTGATTTTCTGTTCCCTATCTTCTCCCAGTATCCCATGCTAGATTCAGGGGGAGCAAGACATCTAAGGGAAGGAAATCCTTGAATTCATTGCACATCTTTACCTTTGGGGACATGTCTATATCCAATGGGGTACTCTGTACTCACTCTCTACATGTCATCCCATTCTTGGTACTCTTGTGGTTTCTTTTGTTTGCTCTGGCTAGTAGGTGTATCTGTGTTATCTAACCTTGTTTACTCAGGTTCATTCCTTCCTAAGCCAACTCAAGACCACAAGGTAAGTATATGCATCACAGTCATGTGTATGAGGATTTCTTGCTGATGTACATACTGTTTGCAAGAAGGACTCATGAGCATGAAGGTACATTTCCTATATTCACATCATTTGCTCTGATGCATATAGCCAAGATACATGTAACACATTGCTTACTCTGTCATGCTTATGCATTCACATGCTCCTAGGGCTGCAAACGAGTCGAGTTCGAGCGAGTTGGAGTTGGCTCAGCTCAACTCATATTAAAATTCGAGCGAGCTTAAACTGAATGAAGCTCATGATCGAGCTATAAAACATGACTCGTGCTCAGCTTGTAACGATCTCGAGTCGATCTTGAGCTAGTTTCGAGCTAAATGAGATAGTAAAAATTATAAATTTATGGCAAGTATTTCAAATAGATAAGGACACAACTTTGTACAACCATCTCGTCGTTCTCGGGAGGGATCATCTTGGTCTCTTGAGACAACTGCAATAAATGGTGGTCTTCGTGGACCAAAAACAAGAAAACGAAGGTGCATATGCTGGGATCTTTTGCCAAAAACAACAGGATATTTAACACATAGTCGGCCACATACCAAAATTAGCTCTGCACTTAATTAAGCTTCCATGTTTGCTGGTAAATAAAATGAAGAAAAATCATGGACATCATATATGGTAACAAATTATCTTATTGCCATTTAATAAATGGCATCATCATTTAACATAATGATATTATGTCGAGCTATCGAGCTAAAATCGAGCGAGCCAATATTGACTCAAGATCGGCTCGTTTCTCGGTTGAGCTACATAAAGTATTCAAACTCGGCTTGTTTCCTTTCAAATCGATCTCGAATCGAGCCAAAAAAACCAGTCGATCTCGGGCGGCTCACGAGTCTCGAGCTTTTCTTGCAGCCCTACTCCTATATTCCATATTTACATGATTGCATACATGTAGGGGGATCCTATGCATGTTACATGTCTTTCCAAAGCTTTACTTGTTATTCTCTATATCTTTATCTAAAGCTTTGATGTATCTTATCATCAATTACCAAAAAGGGGGAGATTGAAAGCACAAGTGCTCCCTGGGTGATTTTGGTAATTAATGTCAACATATCTCTTGTTGGACTAATGCTTCTACCTAGTATGTTTTAGATAAGTTCAACAATTGAGTGGCATGGACTAGAGGATGTGGAACCCCTTCAAGATGCTGAGGACAAAGGATTGGCTCAAGCTCAAAGCTCGGGACTCTACATTTTCTAGTTTAGTGATCCAAGATCACATTGAGTCCATAGGAAAGCCAATACTATTAAGAGGGGATGAGGTGTTGCTTAATGGCTTGCTTGCTCAAAGTGCTTAGTGATATGCTCCAAAGCCCTCAACCACTTTCTCACATCCACATATGTCCCAAACCAAAAGTCAAACTCGGCCCCACCGAAACTTTCTATCCGGCGCCACTGAGTTCTCTTGACATAGCCACTGCTAGAAACCCTAATCAATTCGGTCTCACCGATGGGATCTCGGTCTCACCGAGATGGGCTTGCAAACTCTCTGTTGCCTATTGCAATAATTTCGGTCCAACCGAGGTATGCAATCGGTCCCACCGAGTTTGCCTGGCCAAATCTCTGTTTCGCTTATTACCCAAATCGGTCCCACCAAGTTTGTGTAATCGGTCAAACCGAGTTGAGGCCTTACCCTAACCCTAGCACATCGGTCCTACCGAGTTGATCATATCGGTACCACCGAAATGCCTAACATTCACATTATGAACTAAATGGTCTGACCGAGTTCTCTGAATCGGTCCCACCGAGTTTGGTGATTTGTGTGTAATGGTTAGATTTTGTGTGGAGGCTATATACCCCTCTACCCACTTCATCCGTGGAGAGAGCCATCAGAACATGCCTACACTTCCAACATACATTTTCTGAGAGAGAACCACCTACACCTGTGTTGAGGTCAAGATATTCCATTCCAACCACATAAATCTTCATCTCTAGCCTTCCCGAAGTTGCTTTCCACTCAAATCATCTTTCGACCAAACCTAATCCTATGAGAGAGAGTTGAGTGTTGGGGAGACTATCATTTGAAGCACAAGAGCAAGGAGTTCATCATCAACACACCATCTATTACCTTTTGGAGAGTGGTGTCTCCTAGATTGGCTAGGTGTCACTTGGGAGCCTCCGTCAAGATTGTGGAGTTGAACCAAGGAGTTTGTAAGGGCAAGGAGATCGCCTACTTCGTGAAGATCTACCCGAGTGAGGCAAGTCCTTTGTGGGCGACATCCATGGTGGGATAGACAAGGTTGCTCCTTCGTGGACCCTTCGTGGGTGGAGCCCTCCGTGGACTCGCGCAACCGTTACCCTTCGTGGGTTGAAGTCTCCATCAACGTGGATGTACGATAGCACCACCTATCGGAACCACGGATAAAAAATCTCCGTGTCTCCAAATTGCATTTGCACACTCCAATCCCATCCCTTTACATTCTTGCAAGTTGCACGCTTTACTTTCCGCTGCTCATATACTATTGTCATGCTTGCTTGATATGTATTGTGAATGTTTAAACTTGTGCCAAAACTCCACTTCAACTTAAAGAAATTAAAAACTGTAACTTTTCTTACTTTGAGTCTATTCACCCCCCTCTAGACACCTCTTCTCGATCCTTTCAGTGATGCAACATGCTATTAGAGTAGCCACGAACCATTTTCTCATCTCCTGGATTGGGCATAAGAGTGTGCCTCAAGATGGTGTTGATGGTAGCAAGTCCTGGCAAGAGGTAGTACACAGATCCCAGCTTATGTTATTCAATGTACTCTGGAGGGACAGCTGTATACATGTTTGCCATCAAGTTGTGATCCATGCGAGACTTTCCATAAACATCCAAGTAGTTCTCTCCATCCTCGGGAACACCAATCATTTCAGCCCATTCTTTAATAGAAGACTCATACATGACTCGCTCTGTCATCCAACGAATCTTGCCATCCGGGTAGAAATGTGCAGTCGACTAGAATTGCACGATGAGCTCGTCATGCCATACAGTCATCTTGGTACCAATGAACTAATCGATCTCTAGTGTCTTGAAGTTCTCGTGCACATTCGGGAAGTTGTCGGGATGAGCATCAATGTACTCCCAATCTACCCATCTCATATCACTAACTATCGGGCTCTTGTCAATAAGAAAAGTCTCGTAGAAGTCCAGTTTCTTCCTAGTGTGGAAATGATAGTCCACGACAATCCTCCTCCTGAGAGCATATGGATCTGAGTTCTCCATTTCCTCAATCACTTGTTCTTTCTCTCCTTCATGTTCTCTGCCTCTGGATGAGTGTCATCGTGAGCTGGAAGGAATGGTCTGAGTTTCTTGAGATGCATTGGGGATTCATCATCTTGAGTTCTCTCTGGCACTAGGGCCTTGCTCTTCTGTGATGTTGCGATGTTTGCTGTGGTCTTCCCTTTGGTCTTTGCAACTGTCTTGGCCTTTGCAGCAGGGGTGCCTTCTTAGGCATAGCATCAAACATAAACCTCCTTTACTTGGAGGTTGTGACTTGGCAGCAGGCTCTTCCTCCTCTTCCTCTTTTTCAACGGGCTCATCAATTCTCATAGAGGATTTTCTGAATGTGACATGGGATGTTTGCCTCCCATCTCTTCTCTTGGCTCGCTTCTTGGGCGTAGATTTGGGTTGCCCTATAGCTGAGCTACCTGCAGCTGTGTGAGTCGTGGTGATGCCTCTCTTTGTAGTTGTAGAAGTAGACACCTTTTGTGCAACATCCCTTTCCTTCTCTGAGGGACCATACTCTTTGCTCACTACCTTTCTCTTAGAAGTGGCATCCTCAGGCTCAAAGTCCGCCTCTTAGTCAAAATTCTTCTTGTTCCTTGCACGAGTAGCAGCTGGGGCAAACCACGGGAACTAGGAGTGCTTGGATCTGAATTGGAGCTGCTCTCTAGATGTGTGCCTTCACTAAGCTCAACGTCCTCTTCCGGTTCTGACTGTCCCCTGATCATGACATGCTGCTAACTGACCCCGTGAATAGAATAGATGGGTCGGTGTAGATGAGGATCACAAAATGCAGAGGTTTTTGCAAAAATAATGAGTTGAAACTTCAAGTTTGGGTTTTCATAGTATGTAGTTTGGTCTCACCAATAGACTCCTTCCGAAAATTCCGAGGCAACAACAGAAACTAGGTCACACGTTTTTGGTGGCATCGATGTGCGACTCAGTCTCTCCGAGGTGCACATGGAATTTCAAAAGGACACTTCGGTCACACCAAGTGAGTATGTTTCCGTCAGGTCGAACCGTACTCAGTGCAATGGCCTAGGGCCAACTCGGTGGTGCCGTAACGTATCTATTCGGTCAGTCCGAACTTTAGATGGCGGAAACCTAACCCTAAAATTTCCGCTCAACCCTTAAATCTAGGAACTTTTAGGTAGATGGAATCTTGCAAACTGTAGGAATATAATGCTCAGGTTCTTGTGCTAGGAATGATAGTTTGGGAAGCACATGAAGATCGAACATTACCTTATCTTAGCGACGATCCTCTGCGACGGTGATGACGGGTGAGGTTGTCAACGACGGCGACGGATTCCAGCGACGAGAGCTCACGGGAGACAACGACGATGATCCGACGATCTTGGTGACGATAAAGGCGAGGTGCGGAGCGATTCCTTTGAAGTAATTTTCAAGTGAACCGTCTGTGGGGTATATATATACTCGCACTCTGTCGGCCAGTCTGATCAAAATCACTCGGTGGCTCTGAGACATGTAACTGCCAGAGATAGTGTGTTTCGGTGGCACCAAATGGTTTCAGTCGGTCTGTCCGAGGGCACTAAAACAGATCAGTCCAAGCGCATCAATGGGACCAAAGTAGAATGATTCGGTCAGACCAAAGTACACTTAGAAGGTTTTAACGTTCCGCCGTAATCAGATTGGTGGCTCCGAGTGCTCTTCACCCGGACGGTCCGAATTATCACTTGTTCAAATTTTGTGATCCACAAGAATGAATTTGAGACAAGATGAGATAGATAGCTAGAGAAGGTTCTTAGGCATTCTCGTCCATTCAATTGGCCAAAAGATCCAAACCAACCAACCAACAATTGGATGTCCTCGAATGGGAAAATATGCATTGCAACATGCTCACACAATGAAATTCCAAATAAAATATGTCAAACATGCACAACCAATTCTAGCATCTATCAAGCAATGGTCGATGACAAAGTCATCTATATATGAGTATACTGACTTAGGAGCCAAACGAGAACATTTGATCATAGGTCATACTCATTGTTTGAGCACAAATGGGGTTGCCACTTTCACATAAAGCATTAATGTGTTCACACTGTTAGAGTTGCTTTAGCTCAAGTCTTAGAGCAAAGCTCCCCCTAGATGTGAGATCCCCCTAAGAGGGATAAACTAACATTTGAGTTTTTGTCTTAGAAGACTTTATGTAGATGTTGTAGTTGTGGATGCTCGATTTTGATGAAGATCATCAAGAGTTGGGAGCTATCATTGGGATTTGTAGCACTTTCAATACCTGCATGGGTTTGTCCCACAAGGGACAACAAGGATATTCATAGACATAGAGCGAAGTACACATATGATGTCCACGAATGCATTGAATACCTTGTCCCTTGTCTTACCAATAAGATGGTTTGTGACTCCATGAACTAGCATGATGTTGAAATTGTTTGCACAAGTTCTTGCCATGAATGAATATGAGTGAAGCGGCCGCCTTCAATGGCAGAGGCAGTGAGAGGTTGCGTCCCCAGAGCCGTCTTCAATGTGGAGCGTCGCGCTCTACAGCGAGATGAATGCGGGCAGCTGGCGTCGGGCGGGAAGCGCACACGAGAGGGGGAGGTCATTTTGTGTGTACCAGGACGGTCAGAAGCGGGCGGGCATGACAGCGGTCTGGTCTTCCGTAAATCTCCCCACGTTTGTCTTCGGTTTATGGGAGAAAACACGTTCGGATCACGCGGCGGACTGATACATGCCCGTGTTAGATGACTTCTTTGATTCAGACAGTGCGGTTCGGACGGATGCATGGCCGACGTTGAAGATGCCCTAATGTTTTAGATCTTAATTGGTGCAGGAAGTGCCGTGCGAATCGTGCATCCAAATATCTCATATCTCTGTAAAATTGCAAAATCGGGGTTTTGAGGGGGGCTGGACGTGCAAAGAGAAGGGGCAAGGGCAAACAGTAAAGACAAAGTCGGCTGACGAAGAGCGAAGAAGAGAGGAAAGCGCGACAGCGCGAGTCCGAGGGCACGTGATTACTGGGTCTCGGTACACTTGCCACAAAGTCAGGTAAAAAGGACGCAGAGCCCTCCCACATGCCCAGTTGTCGCCTCACCAGTTCGTCGAAATAAAGTTGTCTCTTCACCAGCACTCAACCACGAAAAAATGGCCCTTGCCCCCAGACTTCCCTCGGACCGACTCCATACAAAATGGGTTTAGTACTATGTGGATGGACAGCAAAACGGTGGCCTGTGGGTGTGGGGTAGAGATCTCAGATACGGCAGGGTTGGGTTCAGCACTTGAGCACCTATCATGCCTGTAATTGCGCTCTAGGAGTATCAGATTAGTTAATACGGAGTCATTGCAATCAAGCCCCAAATGACTGGTGTCTGTCATGTGACTCCATACTCCCGGTAGTGATGGAAGGCTGTACGTGGCACGAGTTTGGCCACCCCGGGCCGGGACCACTCGTATCGTTGGCAACATGCGGTGCTTTGACTTACTGAGCCGTCTGTCCTGCCTGGGACAGTTATTAACCAAGGAGTGAGAGGCAGATTCCGTGGACAGTGAACCTCTCGTTTTTAAATGCCCTCTGGGCCTCGCCTTTTATTTACTACCACTTCGAGTACGTGTCCGTGTTGCGTGGGGAAGTAGTACAGCTTTGGCATCGTTTGTGAATTGGGCGGCCTAAATTATGCTGGGTGTTCTGACATGTGCAGGCGCGCAGTGCGCAAGCTAACAAACTCTCCTCGTCGAAATCGAGGGGCTATGAGAAATATCGTTAGATGATTTGCAAGGATCCGGATGGGAGGGAAACAGGTTACTGGTTTCTTCACGGTTCAGAGTAGGTAGACCATCGAAGCTAATTGTGGTTTTGTTTCATGCTAATATGATATCTCCGTTGAGCCTGCGATTAGGGACATAGGGTTTCCGACCTTTTTATTTTTTTGCCGAACTGACAGGAGGTTCTAACTATTGACAAGCAGAAAGCGCATTGGCCGCTGCCTTTTGTCCATAAATTCAGTAAATCACATCACCACCATAGGTTCATGTTCTATAGGAATGATGTGTTCTAAGCGGAAAACTGTGGTCATGCTGGTCAGCAACCAGCTCGGTGAGCGGAAAGCATCCTCCGGACTTCACGAGTCGTTGCCCACAATCGCAGGAGTGACACGAGGAACATGTTATCATGGACGCAACTCGCTCTTGTCCCTCACCGACAGCGCTCGATTTGGTCAGCGATTGGCGCATCGGTGCCGTGATCGCGCCTCGCCTC
>NC_057802.1:380242797-380354273 GCF_018294505.1 Triticum aestivum | reverse complement strand
CGTGGAATTGTCACGGCAGATGTCCTCAAGCTAGGACTTAGTCGTGGAGCCATCGCCACTAGGAAGCTTGAAGGGTTAAACGGGACAAGGAACACGAGGGTTTATACTAGTTCGGCCCCTTACGGTGAAGGTAAAAGCCTACGTCCAGTTGAGGTGGTATTGATTAGGGTTTCGATGACCAGGGAGCTTAACTGCTATGCCTGGCTCTCGACGAGATCTTTCTTGCCCCTAAACCGCTGCCGGGTCGTCCCTTTATATAGAGAGGTTGACGCCCAGCAGCTTCCGAGAGTCCCGGCCGGCTCATAAAAGTGTCCGGCTCGGACTCTAAACTATTATTGCCTTATACTACAAGTTCTACCTTAACAACGGTTGTAACTACGGGCCTTAAGCCATCTCCGGGTCTTAAGCCCATCTTTGGCCCACCGTCTTCAAGCTTGGCGCCGGGCTTCCGGCGATGATCATTATGAGTAACCCGGCCCCTCCTGGCGGGTGACTCTAAGGTTTATATCCTCAACATTAGGCTCCAGATTGATTTGAGCCGGCTCATGTCAATCTTTAACTCCTTCGACAGAGAAACTCTGGCTTACAATTGTGTGAAAACCATAACCCGGCGTGACGTCATCCTCGGGATTCCGGGTAATCCGCCGTGACGTCATCTTTCATTAAGTCCATTTTTACTCCACCATATCCGCAACGGATCTTATCTTTACTGCCATCCCGAGAATCGAGGCGTTTTATGTTGAGATAACCGCGCCGTGGCCTCCTCGTTTCTCGCGCCCACTTATGAGCTCGCCCTTATAAGTAGCCCGGCCCGATGAGCCTTCGGCCACCCGTCTTCCTCCTCGCGCCACTGTTCTTTCGCTCGAGCTCTGTTGCCGTCGCCGCCGCGGGTCTTCTCGTCCTCACCGACTCCGGCCGCTGCATCGACCTGTTGCGTCTAGAGAGAACGGCGGCGATCCCCGCGACTCACCAGCACCCGTAAGTCTTCGTCACTCCGTAGAGTAGATCCACATTAGGTTTCCGCAGTTCTTCCCGTGTTCTTCACCGTTCTTCGCGGACCTTCGGTAGATTTGGTTTTTACCACCCTTTTTGATCTTAGACTGGTATAGAATCACTGCGGTAGCTGTTGTACTTCCATTCTCAATGTATATAAGCTCCTTTTTACTGCATAGTAGCTCCGTTCAAACCCGCGAACTTCTTCTGCGGCTGTTTTAGGTCTAGAATTTTTCCTCTTAAGTTGACCATTTTGATCCAAATTAGTTACTGCTATGTGTGAAACCTGTTTTCACCACACTTAGTAAAAAACTGTCCCGCTGAGTCCAGCGACAAGGTCGTAGACAATCAAATTACTCTTAACACCTTTCAGCGGCTTAGATAACCCGATGTACTTAGATATATGTCATTAGGCCCCTCCATAAGCCGCCACCTTAAACCTTGACTTGTAAATTTCCTCCGGCTCATTATTAAACCGGACATTTTTCCCTGTATCATAGGCTTCCAACGTTCACCATGCCTCCCAAAGCTCCCAAAGCACCCATCACTTGCAACTGGATGAGGTCCAACGTCACCGACGAGACCTTAACGGACTTTATGAAGTCGGGTTACCTGCGCAAGAAGGACGTCATGTCCTACCGTGCCCCCGACCCGTCAGAGGAGAGACCACAACCAAGGGACGGGGAGGTGGTCATTTTTGCGGATCATATGAGCCGGGGCTTCGCACCGCCCGGCTCAAAGTTCTTTAGAGACGTGCTAAACTTCTTTGACCTGCGGCCACAAGATATAGGACTAAATTCTGTGTCCAGCATATGCAATTTCCAAGTATTCTGCGAGGTCTACCTTGGAGAGGAGCCCAGCCTGCTGCTCTTCAGAGAGCTCTTTTACTTGAACCGCCAGAACGAGTGTGCCAACGGGCCAAGCTTGGAACTCGGTGGAATCTCCATTCAGCGACGGAGAGACTGTCTTTTCCCTTACGCCGAGCCGCCAAGCCACCCAAAGGACTGGAACCAGACGTGGTTCTATTGCCAAGACACGTCGCTGGCTGATGAGAGCCCGCTGCCCGGCTTTCGCCCTCCCGTCTGGAACCAACACACCCTCTGTCGGACAAGCTAACTCAAGCGGAGCGCCAACCTCTGCTCCCCACCATCAACAAGATCAAGGCTCTCCTGGGCAATGGTCTCAATGGAATTGATCTGGTCCGGGTCTGGATCTCGTGGCGGGTGATCCCCTTGAGCCGCCGCCCCGGCTTAATGTGTGAATACACAGCCGCAACGATCTTCCTGAAGACGTTGCTGAAGAGATGGCCAAGGCTCTCTTGAACGAGAGCTTGGCAGACTGCGGGAGGACCGGCTTAAGCCCCTTCTGCAAGACCAACCCGGCCCCAGCGGTAAGCCGCTGATCTGAACATTTTATTTTCTTCTGTAGATAGCTTCCATCTGAACTTTAAGAAATCGTCATTGTATTTTTTCAGGCTGATGACAAATTTTGGAAGGTCAAATATGACCATGAGGCGGCCAAGAAGGCCAGGAAGGCTAAGAAAGCCGCCAAGAGAGCCGCCCCCCGCAAGAAGGGAAGTAGACCTACTGTTTCAGAGCTGATGCAACTAAGCGACAGCTCCGAGTCAGAGGTAACCCCTGGACCTGTAAGCTCTTGCTATATTCACTGTTTTATTTCTGTCCACCTTATCAATACTTGTTCATCAACAGGATGACACCGGAGCAAGTAACCCGGTGGTTGAAGAGGTAATGATACTTTCCTCCGACTCGGAGCCCTTGCCAAGGCTGAAAGTCCGGAGGGTAACCCGGAAAGTAAGATTTTCACATCCTTTAGCTTATCAAGATCCTCAATTTATTTTGAAGCGACAGATTCATGAGAGCCGGCGGCACACCCGGACTAACAAGGACGCTGACCTCTCCTCCGGTTTACCTGACGCGTCGAGGAAACGCCGGACCGAGGTTATCTCAAACTTGTAACCTTTTCATCCTTTGGCGGGTGTTATACGTCAACCGCTCAACTCTTCTGATTCAAACTATCAGGAAACCTCACCCTCCTCGGGTGATTCGATGCAATCAAACCTGCCAGCTTTCAAGACCGTGCCCGGGTAATGATGATCATCTCATGTTGTACTTATCTTTGCTCATACTTTTGTACTAACCTTTTTGTCCTTTCAGTGCCCAGGCAAAGCTCATCAAGAGGGCAAAAAAGAACAAGCCGGTCGAAGAGCCGGACTTGCCTGAGCCGGAGGCTGCAGCTCAAGAACCGCCAGCTGCCTCTGCTCCTGAAACCACCGCTCCAACCGACAAGTCAACCGCAGAAGCTTCTGCTAACCCGGAGACCTCCAGCCCGGCTCAGCCGGCCAATGACCCGGACATGGTAATCACCCGGACGGAGTTTGTTGAGCCGGGGAGACCTACTGCGCTGGCCAAGTGCTCCGCCAAGGAGGAGTTGCTAGAGCACCGCCGGGCTAATATGGACCTCACTGACTACGCCAATCTGAGCATCGGAGAGGTCGTCTCCGGCTTTGTCAGTCAGGTGCACAAGAGCCGGGATGTAGAGATCGGCATGGTGAACCAGATTCAGCAGAAGTCTGAGGTACCACTCTTTTTTCTTCTTGCTTTACTGCATAGTTATCTTGTTGTCCTTACCATACTCTAGCCCCAAGTCTACTACTTGTGCTAGAATATGCGGTAGACTTAAGTTCCGGCTTGCTCGCTTGAACCGGTAATTTGTAGAAACTTTCGACATGCATTAGCCCCCAAGTGCCAAGTGTCTTTGCTTGAAAAGTGCTTGGGACTTAAAAGTCGCATAATAATTATTCATACTATAACCCGGAAATTGTGCAGGCTGCTTACAAGAAGCTTGAGGCGGACATCTCCGATTTGAAGACCCGCCTGAGGACGCAAGAAACTGAGACCCGGAAGGCCAATGCCAAATTTGTGTCCAGTATTGCTGCGCAAGAAAAGCTGAAGACGGACTTTGACGCTGAACGGAAAGCTTGGGCCGAAGAGAAGGCTACTCTGGTGAACCGGGCCGAACAGGCGGAGAAAGCTCTGACGGAGAAGACCGCTGAACTCTCCGGCTTAAAGCGCCACGTGTCACAGATGGTCGCTGCCATCTTCGGTAAGTATCCCACCGGCTTTCATCAAGTTTACAATCTTCATGTCTCATAACCCATCATTGCCAGCAACTTATCTTACTCCGTTAAACAAGTCCCAGAAGCGCCAACCTCAACCAAAGTGTGCTGACCAAGCTTAAGGCCGTGTACACCCTGGTGGAGCAACTCTACACCGGGTCACAGCGTGCCTTGGCTGTGGTGGCCCTATCCAATGAGGTGCCGACTCACCTGGTGGAAGTTCTTCGCCGGCTTGCCGTTCTTCCTCAGCGGGTCCAAGAGCTGCGACGGGCCTCTGCAAGAGCCGGAGCCATAGCTGCTCTGAGCCGGGCCAAGGCGTTCCTTCCAGAACTAGACCCGGCGGACATTGCCCTAGGCTATCCCAGTTTGAAGGAAGACGGTACCCCCTTCGACCAAAGGGACTTCGCAGCCTGCGTGAAGATCGTACGCCCGGTGGCCACTCTGATTGGAAATGACACGGATCTGACCAAGTATCAGCCGGGTTATGATGCAGAGAATCAGAGGATCCCCACTCCGCGCTATGAAGCCATCAGCTTAGTCCCGCCGACTCGTAAGCACACCTTTGCCCCGGAGATTGACCCGGCCGGGTTAATTGACGAGGAAGCTCAATTTGAAGCTCTGAGCGGCATTGACTGGAAATCGTCAACTTTCCAGGTCTTGGGAACAGCCGGAGGAGAGGAGAGGGATGAGCTGGAAGCGTCGACCCAGCAAGCATCTTAACTCTGTAGGCGGCTTATTTAAACAATGCTTCACCCTTTTGGACTCGACGAGTCTTGTAATAGAATAGGACCAACACTTTAATTTTGCCGTGCCCTCGTGCACGTGTTGAATGCTGAATTCCATTGAAGTTGCTTCCTTATATTTCTCCGGGTCATAATTTGATCATTCATTTTCCTTAAGCTTCAAATAGTTGCCTTTAACTATCCTGCATAGAAAAACAAATCACAAGTCTCTAGGCGGCTTACCGCACTGAAAATCATAATCTCGTACATATAACCCGGAAAGAAAGAGCTAAGTCATGAAAGACTGATCCTCAATCGTATCCTTGATACAACCGTAATAGCACACATACCGGCCTTCAAGCACACCTCCGGTTTATATAACCCGGAATAGCAAGGTTGGTACCTCCATTCCGGCTTACCAGTCTTGATAACTCCGATTGTGTTTGACTAGCATTGTGAATCAAAGTTAAGCCGACAAAGTGAGACCCGCCGTGCACACTTGAAATAATCAGAAGAACTCGCTATAAATCAGAAAAACTTAGGGGCTTCCAGTTCGAATACGACCAGAGACCCGTCCCAAAGAGGTTATGCTAGGATTCGAATGCGATCATGTAGCCCCTAGTGGGTGTGGCGATGCCAATCAAGAGGGTACCGACAGCTATGTTCACTTGGGTTCGAATACGACCCATGTTTGAACAGGAAGCCCCCAAATGACCTTAAGAATTGTTTAACGACGCTGATTCGAATACGATCCACGTCGGTTCCCAAAGGGGTTAAACTGTGATTCAGATATGATCAAAGAAAACTCCCCAATGAGCTCGGCACTTTGCCAATCAAATGGGTATCGACAGCTATGTTCTCTTTGGTTCGAATACGACCTATGTTTGAACAGGAAGCCCCCAAGTGACTATATTGTGTATGGCTAGATTCGAATGCGATCATAAGCCGGATCCTCCTTCAAGTTATCATGTGATCTTGTAATGAAAACAACACATTCACCTTTGGAGGAGAAAAAAGGACAGAGGTCCTGCTTTATTGCTTATCATAATATATACATGGCTTAGAGAAATATGTACATTATGAGAGCCGGTGGCTCAAGTGTAATAGGGCCGCAGCTGAGCTATGTTCCACGGCCGACGGGTCTCTTCCTCCGACTTACGTGAATCTTTGTGCTCCCGAATGTCAATGAGGTAATATGACCCGTTGTGCAAATTCTTGCTGACCACAAAGGGCCCTTCCCAAGGCGGGGATAACTTATGCGCATCTGTTTGATCTTGGATGAGCCAGAGCACCAGATCGCCTTCCTGGAAGACCCGGGATTTAACCCGGCGACTATGATAATGGCGCAGGTCTTGTTGGTAAATCGCCGAGCGAGCTGCTGCCACGTCACGCTGTTCGTCCAACAAGTCAAGAGCATCTTGGCGCGCCTGTTCATTATCCACCTCCACATAAGCCGCCACTCGAGGTGAGTCATGACGGATGTCACTGGGGAGAACTGCTTCCGCCCCATAAACCATGAAGAAAGGCGTGAAACATGTAGACCTGTTAGGAGTAGTGTTGATGCTCCACAACACGGAGGGTAACTCCTCCACCCAACAACCCGGCGTCCGTTGTAAAGGGACCAAAAGCCGGGGTTTGATGCCTTTCAGAATCTCCTAATTAGCCCTCTCAGCTTGACCATTGGATTGAGGGTGAGCCACTGATGAAACATCAAGTCTAATATGCTCTTGTTGACAAAACTCCTCCATGGCGCCTTTGGATAAATTGGTACCATTGTCAGTTATAATGCTGTGTGGAAAACCAAAGCGAAAGATCACCTTTTTCATAAACTGAACTGCCGTGGCTGCATCACACTTGCTAACTGGCTCCGCTTCAACCCACTTGGTAAATTTATCAACTACCACCAAGAGGTGGGTCTTCTTATTCTTGGACCTTTTAAAAGGCCCAACCATATCAAGCCCCCAGACCGCAAAGGGCCAAGTAATTGGGATCATCCTCAGCTCCTGAGCCGGCACATGAGCCCGTCGTGAGAACCTTTGGCAACCATCACATTTACTGACCAAGTCCTCCGCATCAGCATGAGCCGTCAGCCAATAAAAACCATGACGAAAAGCCTTGGCCACAAGAGACTTTGAACTGGCATGATGGCCACAATCCCCTTCATGAATCTCACGCAAGATCTCTTGGCCTTCCTCAGGGGAGACACAACGCTGGAACGCCCCCGTAACACTGCGGATGCAACTCACCGTTGATAACAACCATTCACTTAGACCGCCGGGTTATTTGTCTGGCCAAAGTTTCATCCTCAGGCAAAGCTCCCCGGGTCATGTAAGCCAGATAGGGCACTGTCCAGTCCGGGATAATGTGGAGAGCCGCCACCAATTGTGCCTCCGGGTCAGGGACAGCCAGGTCTTCTTCTGTAGGCAACTTAACAGAAGGGTTATGCAAGACATCCAGGAAAGTATTAGGCGGCACCGGTTTTCGCTGAGAGCCCAGCCGGCTTAAAGCATCAGCCGCCTCATTCTTCCTGCGATCGATATGCTCTACCTGGTAACCCTGAAAGTGCCCCGCAATGGCATCAACTTCACGGCGATAAGCCGCCATAAGAGGGTCCTTGGAATCCCACTTTCCTGATACTTGTTGAGCCACCAAGTCTGAGTCGCCGAAGCACATTACCCGGCTCAATCTCATCTCCTTAGCCATCCGAAGACTGTGGAGCAAGGCCTCGTACTCAGCTGCATTGTTGGTGCAAGGAAACATCAATTGTAGCACATAATGGAATTTGTCACCTTTAGGGGAAGCCAACACGACTCCAGCCCCTGAGCCCTCCAACTGCCTGGACCCATCGAAGTGAATAGTCCAATATGTGTTATCCGGCTTTTGTTCGGGCACTTGTAGCTCTGTCCAATCATTGATGAAATCCACCAAGGCCTGAGATTTAACAGCAGTGCGTGGCACGTATTTCAGACCATGAGGTCCGAGCTCTATAGCCCACTCAGCCACTCTCCCTGTGGCCTCTCTATTTTGAATGATATCCCCAAGGGGGGCAGAACTGACCACAGTGATGGGGTGACCCTGGAAATAATGCTTAAGCTTCCGGCTTGCCATGAACACACCATAAACAAGCTTCTGCCAATGCGGATACCGCTGCTTGGACTCAATGAGGACTTCGCTGACATAATAAACCGGCCGCTGAACCGGATGCTCCTTACCTTCTTCCTTGCGCTCCACCACCACGGCCACACTGACGGCTCGTGTGTTAGCAGCCACATACAGCAACAGAGGCTCCTTGTCAACCGGAGCAGCAAGGACTGGGGGCTCCGCCAGCTGTCTCTTCAAATCCTCAAAAGCAGTATTAGCTGCATCATTCCAGACAAAGTCATCAGTTTTCTTCATCAACTGATATAATGGCATGGCTTTCTCCCCCAGACGGCTTATAAAACGGCTTAAAGCAGCAATACGACCCGCCAAGCGCTGGACGTCGTTTATACACGCCGGCTTAGCCAGGGAGGTGATGGCCTTGATCTTCTCCGGGTTAGCTTCAATGCCTCTGTTAGAAACCAAGAAACCCAAGAGCTTGCCTGCAGGAACACCAAAAACACACTTGGTCGGGTTAAGCATCATCTTGTAAACCCGGAGATTATCAAAGGTCTCCCTCAGATCGTCTATCAAGGTTTTCTCTTCCCTGGACTTAACCACAATATCATCCACATAAGCATGAACATTGCGCCCAATCTGGTTATGAAGACAGTTCTGCACGCAACGCTGATAAGTCGCCTGTGCACTCTTGAGCCCAAAAGGCATAGACACATAGCAGAAGGCTCCAAAGGGAGTGATGAACGCCGTCTTCTCCTGGTCCTTAACTGCCATTTTAATCTGATGGTATCCAGAATAAGCATCCAAGAAACTTAAGCGCTCACAACCCGCCGTAGCATCAATGATTTGATCAATACGGGGAAGAGCAAAAGGATCAGCCGGACATGCCTTGTTTAAGTCCGTATAGTCCACACACATCCGCCAGGTGCCGTTCTTCTTGAGCACGAGCACCGGGTTAGCTAACCACTCCGGCTGAAAGACTTCAACAATAAACCCGGCCGCCAAGAGCCGGGCCACCTCTTCACCAATAGCCTTGCGCCTCTCTTCATTAAACCGCCGAAGGAATTGCCTGACCGGCTTAAATTTCGGATCAACATTGAGAGTGTGCTCAGCGAGTTCTCTAGGTACACCTGGCATGTCAGAAGGCTTCCATGCAAAAATGTCCCTATTCTCACGGATGAACTCGATGAGCGCGCTTTCCTATTTCGGATCCAGATTGGCACTGATGCTAAACTGCTAAGATGAATCACCTGGAACGAAATCAACAAGTTTAGTCTCATCAGCCGACTTAAATTTCATTGCCGGCTCATGCTCCGTAGTCGGCTTTTTCAGAGAGGTCATATCTGTTGGGTCAACATTGTCTTTGTAAAACTTCAACTCCTCTGTTGCGCACACAGATTCTGCATAAGCTGCATCACCTTCCTCACACACCAAGGCCACCTTCCGGCTGCCATGAACCGTAATGGTCCCATTATGACCCGGCATCTTGAGCTGTAAATACACGTAACACGGCCGTGCCATGAACTTGGCGTAAGCCGGCCGCCCAAATATGGCATGGTACGGACTTCTTATCTTGACCACCTCAAAAGTCAATTTTTCCACCCTGTAGTTGTGCTCGTCTCCAAAGGCCACTTCCAACTCGATCTTGCCGACTGGATAAGCCGACTTACCAGGTACCACACCATGGAAAATAGTGTTTGACTGGCTGAGGTTCTTATCAACCAACCCCATACGACGGAAAGTCTCATAATAGAGGATGTTGATGCTGCTACCTCCATCCATGAGCACCTTGGTGAACTTATATCCTCCCACCTGAGGAGCCACCACCAAGGCCAAGTGACCCGGATTATCCACCCGGGGAGGGTGATCCTCCCTACTCCACACTATAGGGTGCTCAGACCATCGTAAATAACGTGGAACCGCCGGCTCAACAGCATTCACAGCCCTCTTATGAAGCTTCTGATCTCGCTTACACAGACTGGTGGTAAATACATGATACTATCCACCGCTAAGCTGCTTTGGATTGGTCTGATAACCCCCCTGCTGCTGTTGATGACCCTGGCCAGACTGCTGATTAAAGCCCCCTTGACCGTTCTGAGGATTAGAATTTGAACCGCCACCCGGGCCATGAAAGCCGCCGGCGCCTGAGCCACCGCCCGGGCCGTTGTTGCCGTTGAAGGCGTTGGAATTCTTAAAGGCCTTCATGATTGCACAATCCTTCCATAGATGAGTAGCTGGCTTCTCTCTAGAGCCATGCCTTGGACAAGGCTCATTCAACAGTTGCTCCAGCGTCGGGCCTGACCCACCGGCTCGGGGAGGGGGCCTCCCCTTGCGTCTCTGGCTATTACCCCGTGAGCTGGCGTTGGCCACGAACTCTAGGTTGCCGTCGACCTTGCGCTTGCTACCTCCTTGGTTCCCCGGGTTATGCTGAGGACCCTTGCCATTGTCGTTCTTCCTTCCCTTCCCTGTCCTTTCATCATCTGAAGCGGGGTCCTTGGTACTATCAGAGTCTGCATACTTGACGAGAGCCGCCATCAGCGTACCCATATCACTCCAGTCGCGTTTAAGCCGCCCGAGTTTCATCTTCAGGGGCAGGAAACGACAATTTTGCTCCAACATTAAGACTGCAGAGCCGGCATCCATCTTATCCGATGAGTGTATGATTTCTTTGACCCGGCGAACCCAATGTGTCGTAGACTCACCCTCCTGTTGCTTACAGTTAGTCAAATCCACTATTGACATAGACTATCTACAGGTGTCTTTGAAGTTTTGTATGAACCGGGCCTTCAGCTCAGCCCAAGACCCGATGGAATTCGGCGGTAGCCCTTTCAACCAAGTGCGGGCAGTCCCATCTAGCATCATGGTGAAGTACTTGGCCATCGCCGCTTCACTGACCTCCAGCAGTTCCATGGCCATCTCGTAACTTTCGATCCAGGCTGCGGGTTGTAAGTCAGCCGTGTAATTAGGCACCTTCCTAGGCCCCTTGAAGTCCTTGGGTAGACGTTCATTGCGGATAGCCGGCACTAAACAAGGGACACCTCCAGTCCTGGTAGAGATACCTACGTCGACGGAAGTCGTCGGATAAGCCGGGGGAGTCTGGTAAGCCGTCAACTGAGGCACCTGCTCCGCCTCTTGCCGCGCTCTGTCTTGGTCTGCTGCGTGAAAGGCTTCGTTATGAGCCGGGCCATGGCCAGGGGGCGGGTCATGGCGTCGGACATTACTTGAGCCGGTCGCTGAGACCATGTGTCTGCTGTAACTCGGGCTCCGACCTGGACGAGGGGTCAAGTGGATCCTGTCCCGGCTGTAAGAGTACGCCTCTTGCTGTGCCAGCGTTGTCTGAAGGAGTTCCCTGACCCGGCGGGTTTCAATAGCCGTCGGAGAGTCGCCGTCGATTGGGAGGGCCGCCAGCCGTGCCGCTGCGGCGACCATGTTCTCCAGCGTGTTAGCATAATGACCCGGTGGTATTGGCACATACTGAGGCGGGGCAGGGTTCACCCGGGGAGGCCCCATTATTTGTGGCTGAGCAGGGGTCCCAGACCCGGGCACTATGATCCCTGGCAGGTTACTAGTCCCTGCACCTGCCGTGTTGAAGAGGTTTCGAGGATCGTAAACCGGAGGGAGTCGAGATTGGGCCTTTTGATGCCTCCTTCTCATGACCTCATTGGACGCGTTCTGATCCATCGTGAGCCGGAAGGACTGCGCCTGAATCAGCTGAGTTTGGGCATCGAGAGCCGCCCTCTCCACAGCCATCCTGATCCCTTCTGCTGCCAGGTCCTCTTTGGCTTTCACTAGATCTAACTTTAACTGCGCCACCTCCGCGTCATGCTGAGCTTGATCCGCCGGGTCAACCGCAGCGGTCAACAGGACCGTCATCTTGTCCGTGAGATCCATCAACACCTGAGCCGGCGAAGGCACTGGGTTTCCCGCCCCAGCGGCAGGGTTCTAAACAGGCTGCGCACCGGCCATGAAGATTCCAACCCGGCTCGGCGGCTCAAACAGGTCCGGAATACTATCACCATCGGAACAACCCATTAGCCTGCCATCCTGAAGTTGATACAACGAGTTTGACTCATCTGTGGTTGATTCGCCGTCAGAACCGGCGGCCGTCTCATCACCAGATCCAGATCCACCAGAGAGCCCTCCATGGATGCATCCCACAAAAGCATGCCTTAAGGCAGGCAGGGCCCTGGCGGGTCGTGCGCGCTGAGCCGTCTCGATGAGGTCGGCGCAGAGATCCGGCTCAGGGCCCGGCTCACCAATCTTGCCAATGAAAACATGAATTCCGCCGAAGGGGACCCGGTACCCGTACTCAATTGAGCCGGCGTCGGGGCCCCAGTTTGCATCGTCGATGTAGAGCTTGCCGCGACGACTTTTAGTCATCCGGCCCACAGCGTATCCCTTGAGCCCTTCGAAGCTGCCCTTCAAGAACTCGAATCCACCGTGCGCTGGCCCCACGGTGGGCGCCAACTGTCGTGGAATTGTCACGTCAGATGTCCTCAAGCTAGGACTTAGTCGTGGAGCCATCGCCACTAGGAAGCTTGAAGGGGTTAAACGGGACAAGGAACATGAGGGTTTATACTGGTTCGGCCCCTTACGGTGAAGGTAAAAGCCTACGTCCAGTTGAGGTGGTATTGATTAGGGTTTCGATGACCAGGGAGCTTAACTGCTATGCCTGGCTCTCGACGAGATCTTTCTTGCCCCTAAACCGCTGCCGGGTCGTCCCTTTATATAGAGAGGTTGACGCCCAGCAGCTTCCGAGAGTCCCGGCCGGGTCATAAGAGTGTCCGGCTTGGACTCTAAACTATTCTTGCCTTATACTACAAGTTCTACCTTAACAACGGTTGTAACTACGGGCCTTAAGCCATCTCCGGGTCTTAAGCCCATCTTTGGCCCACCGTCTTCAAGCTTGGCGCCGGGCTTCCGGCGATGATCATTATGAGTAACCCGGCCCCTCCTGGCGGGTGACTCTAAGGTTTATATCCTCAACAAACACCTTTTTTTCAGTTGCAGAAGAACAGTGTTTTTTGGGTGGACCTGTGGCTGGAAAATGACAGTTGGGGGTGCGGCGTTTTCCTTATTTTTCGGGCAACGATCTGCTGCCGCACAATTGCGTGCAGTAACATTGTTGGATCTCCCTCCCGCAGGTACGTTGTCTTCCTCCTCCACGTTCGCATCTCTCCCCCTCCCCCCTCCTCACCTGCAACCCCTACCTCTCGGCGACTGGTCCTCTGCTCCTCGCGGCTCGGTGGCCGGTGCTCTCCACGTCTCGGGGCCAGGTGGCCGGTGCTCTCGTGGTCGCCAGTTGCAGTTCGACGTCGGTCATCGCCGCTAGCATGCAGCTCCCATGGCCACCTGTTGTAGTTTTGTTTTCCACGGTTGTAGCAAAACCGAACGCCGCTGGTAGCATCCCCGACCACAGTGCGCCGATGCAGCTCCGCGGTCGCCGCTCGTCGTAGCCTCGCAGTTGAAGCTTTTTGCAAGGCCGGTTCAAGCTTTCTACATCGTCAGGGTTGTAGCTTTTAAAGACGCCATGGTCGTCGTCGTGGAGGATTTCTTAATCTCTAGTTGAAGCCTTTTCATCTGCGGGCTAAAGCTTTTTATCAAACGGTTGTAACTTTTCCTGTATTCCGTTATCTGGTTGAAGTTTTTTTTATCTACTAGATGTAGCTTTTTATGTCCATGAGTATAGCACGGGAAAATGCCGTTTGCAGCTCTCCCCAGTGTCGCGGTTGCAGCTCCTCCGGGTCGCCATGGTTGTAGCATGGGCACCTCGGTCCTCCCGACGTTTGGCATGTCGCTGGTTGCAGCAAAAAAGGAAGAGAGGAGGAGGAAGCGGAATAGGGAGAAGGAAGAAAAAGGAGGTGGGAAGATGAGCGGGGCTGCAACCTACATCCATGCGCGACGGCGAGCTGCTCCACGCGCTGCAATGGAGGAGATCCGCGCGAGGGAGGAGGGTTTAGAGATGCGGCGTCGTGGGGGCGAGATCCGCGCGAGGTTGAAAGCAGCATGGGTGGCCTCGTGTCCTACGTGTCGTTTGGTGTATGGCTGGGACGAAGCGCGCGTGGACGCGTCCGACCCAAAGTTCGACCGGCGCGCCGCACCCAAACAGTTTCCTTTTTTTCTTGGAGAGTCGCGTTTTCTTTTCCAGAGAAAGTGAGAAGCACGGCAGATGTTTTTTTTTTAGGTTAGGAGAATCCAGAGCAATGCTACACGTGAGATAAAACTATGCTTCGCTTACTGCGAGACAAAACTGCCAAGACTATGCTTCGCTTACTGCGAGACAAAACTCATGCTCGCCTCTGCAAATTTCTAGTGGGACACAGCCTAAATGGTGTCAGAGAGTGGGAACATTCCATACTGTTTCGAAAGGTTCAGACAGATTATCATGTTCCATTTTAATATGTTTGTTTACTGGTTTATCAGTTTTCTTTTTTCGCTTTTTTGCAAGGTTCTGACATATATTTTCTCCTACTCCATCGACTTATTTTTAATACACACTGAAAGTTCTTCGCATACATGTTGAAAAAAATTCAGATACACGTTGAGTTTTTAAAATAGATGTTGATTTGTTTTAGAATATATGTTGGACATTTATGAAATGCACATTGAATATATTTTAAATAGACACTAAGCATTTTTAACATTTTTCTAAATGGCATGAACATTTCTAAAATAAATCAAGAATAGATGACTACGTTTCCTTGGCATTTTTTAATGTGTGATGAACATTCTTATATATTAACTAAGTAATTTTTGAAATATTTTGACGTCAAAATTAAAAGAAAAGAATGAGAAAAAAAATGAAAGACTATCTGGCAATTTCATACTGGGCCGGTACGCTAGAGGTTCTTTCGGGAGACTCTATCGAGGAGCACCTATGTACCGCTTACTGCGGCAACCAGTCGGGGCTTCGCACAGGGCCGACCCACACAGGCAGCGAGCGGTGTTAAAATGAAAGAAAAACGCGAAGCTTCAGCAAGGAATATATCTCATGACCGCACACTTGTAGAGTGAGGTACCCAACCACTACGCCTGATTGATGCTTGAGGTGATATGGCAATGCGAATACTATAGAACTAGTCACATCACCAGATCCTTTTTTTTTTCTTTTTTCGATCTTTTCTTGTAATTTCTGAATATTTTATTTGAATGTAAGAACATTTTTACGAACACACACGAGTTTCAATTTTTTAGCATTTTCTTGAATATGTAATCAAATTTTAAAAAAGGAACAATTTTGAAGTTGTGGACAAATATTGAAAAACAGGAAGATTTTTTAAAATTACGATCAGTTCTGATAAAAACAGACAAGTTTTTCGAAAATGTGAACAATATTTCGAATTGTTGAAAAAAACTAAAAACAGGAACATCTTTTTAATTTGTGAACAAATCTTGAAAAAAAAATGAACATTTTGTTAAATTCTGAACAAAACTTCACAATCATGAACAAGTTTTGACAAAATGCGAACATTTTTTGAATTTGTGAACACTTTCCAAAAAGAGGAGCATTTTTTAATTTTTGAACAAATTCTGAGAACAGGAACATTTTTTTAATTTGTGATTTTTTTAAAACGGGAACATTTTTTTAGAATGATGAACAATTTTTTTAAAGGTGTCATTTTTTTAAAGAAAAACGTACCGAACAAAATTTGAAAAACTATCATTTTTTAAAAATTGCAGACAATTTTTGAAACACGAACAATTTCTGTAACATTCCAAAAAAATGTTCTAGAAACTGAAATTTGTTCAAAACTTCAGAAAAATGGTCTATATTTTGAAAAAGTGCGTGCATATTTTGAATTTCTGAACATTTTCATAGACAAGAACATTTTTTTGCCTATGCGAACAAAAAAATTGAAACTGCAGAAAATGTTTTTGAAAAACATGAAACTTTTTTGAAGTTGCGAACAAATTATGAAATTCGGAACAAAATTTTAAACCATAAACATTTTTCGAATTTTTGAACAAATATGTGAAAGTGGAACATTTCATGAAATTATGAACATTTTTTGAAACAAAGCGAACAAATTTTGCAAGTTATGAACAAAATTTGAAAACAGGAACATTTTTAGTAAAAATGAACAAAATTCTAAAATGTGAACATTTTTTGAAAAAGAAAAAGAAATCTGAGAAACAAAAATGAAAATCAAAAGAAAAGAAAATCTAAGAAAAAAGAAACGAAAAAGAATAAGTAAAGAAAAGAAACAGAAAAAGGAAACAAGGAGAGAAAAGGAAAAAAGAAATAGAAAAAAAGAAAAGAAAGAAATCCGGTTCAGGAACCTTCTAGAAGGTTCCCAAAACCGTAAAAAATCGGCTGGGCACCTCTAGAAGGTTCCCAAAACCGGGAACGCTGAAAACGCGCAGACGGGCCGGCCCAAAATCGAACGATCGCCTGATCACTTGTGCGGAACAACTTCTGTTAGCGGCGAATAAGGAATTCCACCGAAATCACTTGAGGAGCGCTCCCCGCGCGCCAAGTGTCACGTGCAGAGCGCTCGTGAGAAATTTTCAGGGCGCTCCGCGCGACACTTGTCGCGCGCACGACCTCTCCCGTGATTTCCGATTTCCGGTTTCCCTTTCTGGTTTTTTCTTTTTTTCACTTTAGTCCTTGTACTTATAATGTTTTGTAATACACTTTTGATCTGTTTTGAGATCTGTTTCTCTCTGGTGTGGCCGAACCGTCGCCGCAGACTGTTCTTTCTTTGTCGTCGTCTCCGCCCGTCGCGGCCGCCGCTCTTGTCGCGTGGTTACGACGGCCCCCGACGCGGCCGCCGCGCTTGTTGCTTGCTCTTACGGCGGTCATTCTTTAGCGTCGACCGCGCTTCCTCGTTCGCGATTTCGTCGTTCCCTACCGGTTGCATTCGTGGGTCCCCTGTTTCCCTTTTCGTTTCTCTTTTCGTTCCCATTATATTTCCGGGATATGGAGATTTATGGGGTAGTTACGGGTGGGGACTACCAACACTATCAGATGTCAAGTTTCAACTGGGTTTTGTGGAATTAGTTCTTGATAATCATTGTGTTTCTTGCAGTTATGGCTTGTCCTTTTTGCCGTATGCCTAGTGGCCCGTGTTCTTCTGTTGATTCTTCTGTAGATGGGTTCAGTGTGGTTCTGGATCGGCGTTGTTCGAGGCGTGTTGTAAGAATAACATTTTATAATTGTTTAATTTTTGGCACACACGCTTATTTCTTTTGGTGCTGCCCATACTGTTTTGATTTTGATTATGATCCTTGTTTTGATTTGTTGTGCAGTATGTTCCGTGCAGCGTTAGAGCTCATCTTGCTCGTTACATCGAGGAGTGTAGGGCTTTAGCCATAAGGAGGGGTGACGAAGATACTAATCTTGCTCTTCAGTGCAACGAGGGTTATTTGTATGGTGTTCTGTTTAGTCATGGTCGGCTGAGGAGCAAATTCCATGGTCCTTCCTGGGAATGATTGGTCAGTGATTATGGTGTTCGTCCTCGTGATATAATGACCGTTAGGCTTGAGCATTATGGAACGTGGACTGGTATTGATTTTTACCATGTTGGTCGTGGAGATGCGTTGTCTCCTTTACCGTCTGTTGGTAAGGTTTATTTTTAAGGAAGTTTTTAGCTTGTTTTATTATACATGATGATTTTTCTGTTCCCTTGAGCCTGTGTAATTATATTTTGTAGCTCTTGATGGTTTGAGCGACTCCGAGAAGGAACTTGTTGGGAGTTGTTATTACACCCGTGGTATTTTTCTTAATTATCAGCAGATGTATTTCATGAGGTGTCAACTCTTTGATGATGAGTACATACCCTGTTGTCCTTTTGTTTACAGGATTGATTCCATGAATGCTAGTGGTTATCGTATGGTCAGATTTTTTCCCACTGTTTTTCTTTGTTTCTGTTTATTTATTTATTTTTATTATCTCTTCTATTTATAGTTTTGAATTTTTGTTCTATTTCTGATAGCATGATGTTTTTGTCAGGTTATTCCTGGTATTGTTGTGAGGAGTTTGAAGGAGTTTGTGACATTTCCTAGGACTGGCGTTTTAACTCTTGAAGTTACTTTGGAATCTGGTGATGATGATATATATGTGAGCACTCATTGCTCCTAATTCATTGGCTCGGGTAATAGAATGGTGTTCAAACGGGAAGGTTTCAGTGATTTGCTCCAGGCATCGTCTATTGAAATAAACAGCTTGGTGCTGATAACTTTCAAAGAGCGTGATGGGAGGCTTGTTGTTATCTTCAATCTTCTGCCGCAGTGATGTTAGTTATAGCCTTTGAACATAATGGATTTTGTTTAAAAATCTATATTACGGTGTAATGTTATTTAGATATATGAAACGATATGAACCTAACTGTTCATTGCTGTTGTTCGTTTGTAGAAGAGGCATGGCTGTGCATCTCTTTTAAAAATGTTTTTTGGACGGATGTTATTTAATTGGAGGCATAGTTATAAATACAGTAGAGGCACGTGTGTTGTTTACTCTGACATGGTTTCTAGAGACAGGAACGTCTATGCAACAGCAAAGAGGCACGGACGATCACGCATAAAATAGCTTGTAGAGTCACCGTGCATGTTACGCGAGGCATGGGTGTGTGGGCATGAGAGACACGTGAGTGAAGCCTCTATAGGGGGGAGGCACAGGTATAGGTTGGGTGGCATCCGTCAGCATAGGGCTGTACTGAGAGGAACGTGTGTGCAACACCAAAGTTGCATGTGCGATCACGCGTGCGGAGCACGTAGAGTTACTGTGGGTTTCATGTGAGAGGCACGTGTGTGCGGAGCACGTAGAGTTACTGTTGGTTTTATGTGAGACACGTGGATTGAGCAAACGGAGGCACGCAATTGAAGTCAGTACAGGCACGGTTATGTGGAGGCACGGGTATACTGAAAGGAACGTGTGTGCATCACCAAAGTTGCACGGGCGATCACGCGTGCGGAGCACGTAGAGTTACTGTGGGTTTCATGTGAGGCACGTGGATTGAGAAAACGGAGGCACGGAATTGAAGTCAGTACATGCACGGTTGTGTGGAGGCACGGGTATACTGAGAGGAACGTGTGTGCAGTACCAAAGTTGCACGGGCGATCACGCGTGCGAAGCGACGCATTGCAAGATTCACGATGATGAGGTAGATAAAATGTGGTTTCTTTCTCACAGGTATTAAGACCTAAAACAATTAACAGGAAATAATATCATTGTAACAAGAAAAATTGGTAGAATTGAAGACGAACACTGGGCAGATAGAGTGAGTAGGGTGAACTCACGATGTTACATTTGTTGGGCAGCCTGTACCCAATAGTTTTTTCTACAATGTGTTCCTTGAGTAATTCAGTGCTTGCTCCTAGAACTTGAAATTTATCCTGCAGAAAATTGAAGCTGTGTCACTCAGCGTGGTAGTAGTAGTAAATGTGGTTTGTTATTATTATTTATGAGAAGCAAGAACTTACAGAAGCATCGATGTACATTATATGCTTGTGCACAAATGTTGCCGGTCCGTGAAATTGTTCTTTCATCAGCAATGTTGAGTAAACATCGACCACGAATGAGTTGATATATCTGTATACCTTCATTGACAAACCTAAAGTTCGATGATCGGCCCAATGTCGTTCGACGAAGAATATCCTCTTGCTGCCAAAAAAATAAATGCATTTTAAATCGTATGATTTTCTTATTTAACATTAGAGGTGATGAGTATTCAATTACAATAGTAGAAGAATCGAGCCGAAACACTTGAATAGCTCCAGGCAGAATACATTACAGTAGTAAAAGAAGGGACCAAAACTTTACTGTAACAGGAACAACCAATTCATTACCTATCATTTTGACTGATGCCTGGCGTATTGTCGACGATTGTTTCATACACTTCTTTCTCCTCCATTGTAGAATCTCTTATTTCCAAAAGTTGGCAGTGATCTTGATGGTCATTCCCTTGGTCAGTGAATCGAGTCTGTTCTAGTTGAGAATGATGTTGATGAGGCTGGAAGACATGACCACCAGAGTTCATTTGACCATTACTAAGTTGCAGATGACCCTCATTATAATTGTTGTTTCTTTGGACCATTAGGCCTTGTGGTTGGTGCTGCATGCGCAGTTCTAATGTTCTGACAGTTGGATCAGTGGTTGAGCTCGAAGGAATATCTGTTGGAAAATGCTGCAGAGGATGGCCGGAATACCGCATGCTGTTGAACTGTTGTTGCAAGGCACTGTAACTTTACCCATGAGACTCGCCTCTGCGTGGTTGGTCATGGTTCTGCTCTTGAGGTTGGCGTTGTTGGCACTGTGGAGTGCTGTTATTCTGAGCATCATTGTGTTGGGGGTAGTGGGCATTAGGGACAGGGTTTTGTTGCTGGTACTGCTTGTGACTTTGGTTGTTCATTGCATAAGGTGAGTGCTGGCTGCTGTTTGAACCGCCGTTATTCTGAGCACCAGGACGTCGGTAGAAGTGGGTTTTTGAGACTAGGAGCTGGTTGGTGGTAGTGTTGGGACAAAGCAGTTGCTGGCAAACTTTGGGACAAGACAGTTTGAGTTAAACCTGTAGAGTATGACGTATCAAAAGCCTGTGAGAGGTGGCTACCGCCTGACATTGATCCTGATCTGCTGGGCATAGGTGGCTCTGGATAGTTAGAAAGGGAAGATCTTGCTGACGAGCTTGAATTCTTGGCCAAGTGCGAGACAGTATCTGGTTGGCATTGTTGGGATGCTACTTGGTTATGAAAGGGTTGCTTCTTCTTTTCTTCAATGACTCTGTCAAGTTGTTCATAGGTAGATGGGTCAGACCATATTTGATCATCATCAATGAATCCACAATCAAGGAGGCCTCTGCGGTTGTCAGCATGTAGAGAATGATTGGTTGCAGTTTCTGTTGAATTATGTGGAGGCTCCAGTATCCTAACTCTTTTCTTAGGAGGCGCCATACTCTCGTTACCTGGATTTTCTGACTGCTGTAAGGACCTCTTGTGAGCTGCCATTTGTGCTTCCGGTTCTGGCGGATGTGCGCTTGTGGTAATAGGGACGCTGTCTGTGGGATCAATACGTGGTTGCTTGGTACATTGTTCATGTTCTTCTGCAATGTTATTGTCTTCCGCATCGACAAATGCGGCAACAACGAATGGAGCATCACTAGTGGATGGAAGTGCTTTTCCCGTGTCCAGTACCGTGTTAGAACCGCTGGCAGAATCACTGGGGACTTCTACTGTGGGAGCAAGGGAGGAAGTAGCTCTGGTGCGTTCTGTTTCAGCAATGTTGTTCTCATCTCTCAAAGTTGAAACAAGATGGACCTTAGCTTCCGGAGCGAAGAAGAAAGTTGTCCAGTGACATTGTTTAACTTTTGTGTAGGTTGGGATACAGTGAGGCTCTTTGTGTTGGTTGAAGAGTTGTTGTGAGCGCTATCAGAACCGCTGGACCGTGCAGTAGTGGGTGACGTTTTCCCAATGAGATAAATAGGTGCTCCAAGTGTATCGGTTGAGATTGGACCAGTCGGTAATTGTTTGTCAACCGCAGAGTGCGAGGTTGATGTTTCAGTTGCAGTAGGTTTTGCTGTTTCCTCCTAGAGCTTCTCCAGTGGGTTTGTCAGAGAGTTGTGGTCTGCAGATCCTCCAGCAGAATTTTGGGTTTCAGACGGTACAAAACACTCAGACGAATTTTCACCTGTCAGTATAATTGCCCCGCTCTCCCACATCTCAGATGTTGGCACGAAGGGCTCATGAACCGGCAAGCCATCAAGGCAGTTGTGCAGATGGTTATGCACTTTGTCCAGATGAATCTTGGCTTGTTCATCAATGTCCTCTTTGTTGTGGTCGATCTCGTTCACCTCCAGTAGCAACTTAATCTGAGTTGATGATTTTAGGAGTGAAGATAGATAAATTTGGGACTGCTCTTTGTCGTACGGATTCTGTGAGTCTGGGTCAGGGGTATCGGAGCAACCCTTTAAATTTTCCAAGGAGTATGATGTGGCGTGAAGGACACTGGTCGAGCCACTGTTGGAAGAACTTTGACTGCTTGTCGTGCTAGAACTTGGAAGCGTAGAATATGTTGAAGGGAGTGATGAAAAAGTTTCTTTTTCATTCGAGTTGTCCTATTGCAACAATAAATGCCCCGGTCGCAGGTCTTGATTTCTTTTGCACTAAGATCCCTACCAAGAGAGAGGAGTTTCTCCAATTTCTGCTCGAGAACTGGTTGAAACAGTGAGAAAAGTTCTGTGTACATTTCATTAATAACTTTGGCAATTTGCACCTTGGCCTCGAATTGAAAAAAAACATCAGAAATTATTAATACCGAAAATGCAATGAAGTTATTAATACCGAAAATGAAAAATATCTTGTGACCTACTATACGTTCTATCAAGAATTGCAGAAAAGGCATGGAATAATGTGCACAGAAGCACACATGATGTGCTGCAGGAAGCGCGGCTAACAAAGTCCACGAATCATGGTCAACACATTTCTTGAAGGAGCACACTCGACATACTATATGAAGCATGGTTGACCTACTGCCGCAGGGAAACAGTGCTATATTTAATACAAAAGCACAGCTAACGTACTATAGGAAGCACTTTTATATTTAACACAAAAGCACAGCTAACGTACTATAGGAAGCACTTCTAGTTTTAACACAAAAGCACAGCTAACGTACTATAGGAAGCACTTCTAGTTTTAACACAAAAGCACAGCTAATGTCCTATAGGAAGCACTTCTATATTTAACACAAAAGCACAGCTAACGTACTATAGGAAGCACTTCTAGTTTTAACACAAAAGCACAGCTAACGTACTATAGGAAGCACTTCTAGTTTTAACACAAAAGCACAGCTAACGTACTATAGGAAGCACTTCTAGTTTTAACACAAAAGCACAGCTAACGTACTATTTTAATACGCTGCAACAAGCACATGTTACATTTTCCACCAGTCACAGGAAACCAACTGGATGAACACTCGTAACCTACTTTATGAAGTATGTCTAACCCGCCGCAGCTAAGCGGAGGTATAAGCATCATGGCAGCACACATTAGCTAACACAGGGAGGACATGTATCTGTTTCGTAAAAACTTAGAGAACATCATTTCAAACATAAAATCAAGTGCGCAAGCTGGAAATCACTTACGGAACAAAGTTTTTCTTGAGGCACAAATTCTTCTATGTAGGCCTCTAGTCTGGGACTCATTTGGAAAAACGGCGCCTGAAAGCCAGGCGGTGGGTGGAAAGGCGTGCGCCTAATGTCTTTCAGCTGCCATGCGGAAGGAAACAATGACAATCAAGTCAAATTAATACATGGCAGCTAACTCATTATGTTGAGTAGAAAACTTCATCAAAGGAAAATGATGAAAAGTTGACTCACCGTGTGTTTCCCGAAAATTCCGTCCTCTGTTGACAGGCTATCTATGTTAGCATAATTCTTAATGGTCTCTGTGTCCCATATGACAAGCCTTGCAGGAGTGTCAGATTTCAGGTCCATAATCTTCGTATCCAGGTACTCAAAATACGTTATCTGCAAGGGGGGAAGAGGTAAAAATGAATCATGTTCTTGTAGGTGCTTGTGGGTATAAAGAAATGTACAAGTTAATGAACGAACCACTAGAATCAAGAGGCAGCCACACAGGGCGCCTGTGAATTCTTTGTCCTTGAAGGTCTGGAGTGATGCCACCAATTTCTCTGTGACAACATTGGACCAATCATATGATGATATGTTACTTGCTGGTCCTTCTAGAGTGGCTAAGTAGTCGGGGCTAACGCAATCATATGTCGTTGGACATAGAAATACCGTTGTTGCAAACATCACGAAAACCCGCTGAAACACTTCTCCTGTCAGCTCTGGGGTTATGAGATCAGTTAACTCTCTGATGTTTGGAGCGTGCCCAGCACACCGAGTCTCAGACTTAACCTGACATCTGAAAGCTTCTGAGCATTTTCTAGGGATAATCTGCCCGCCAAGTGGAATTCCTATCCGGTGCACGGTGTATGAGTTGATAAGGAATCTGTATCCACTAGGCAGTATGAAACACCTGGAAGGGCAATCAAAATAGCACACAAGCCAGCGAACAAAACACCTTGGAAGCTCGCGACAGCACAGATCGAGAAGGTATCCAAAAGCAATATCTCTGAGAAGCTGCTTTTGTGGTTCTGTTAGCTTCTCGCAGACAGTAATGAATTTCTGCAAGCTCAGTTTTGTGCTGAACTCTTCTTCATATTTAGCCATTGTAACAACCCTGTGCACAAAGATAAGAAATGACCTTTAACAAATGTATTGTTGAACCACATGCTTTTCTGGGAGAAGCTTACATATAAATGTCGAATCAGCAAAACAGACACAAATATTTAAGCCGTGATTAAAAATGCAGCTAGAATAAGAGGCATTGATTTCCAAAGAAATTTCAACGACACACGCGAGATGCACGATAAAAAACACATACTTCAAGGCAGCAAGCTGCTTCTTTCTCCTGTACTCGTCAACAAGCTTTTTGTGCGCTGCACGTTTTAACTTGATCCTTAATCTCTCTGTCTCTAGTTGGTCATGAACCATGAAATCTTGCGTGACAATCTTTGTGCCATCGACAGACTGATACTGAGTCTCCGACAGCTGTGGGGTGGAGTCCATCTCATCGAACTCTACATAAGAGGTCATGAGACATCATTGTTACCAGGTAGGCTACGTAAGACAGCTGTTAGCAGTCCATGTGAGACCATCATCAACAGCTTGGTTAGCTAAGACGGATTCTAACTCTGAGTTAGTAACTGCTTTGCCAAAACGAACGTAAGTCCTTTGGATCCCTGCTATAAATTGCGGATCTATACAATCATTTGACCTGTGACCTCATGTTAGGGATCAGGATAGTGAATTTTGACTGTAGTCTCATTGAGCTCTGCAACTAATATAATCTGTGGTCACGAGAGTGCTTAAGTTTTGCATGGCTGGAGATATAACTCAACTTAGCAAAACCATGGCGCAAACATGCAGTTGGCAGGATTGAAGTGAGGTCAGCAGAGTCCTAATTTTAAATCCATAACCATTCTCCCGTTAACACGGCGCAACAGTTTTAGCATGGACCAGCTGAAAATAATTGGATCCGGAACGGATATTTAAATCGCGCCCACCTGTTGTGTTGCACACATGCGATGTGTACCCAGCCCGCGGAATTGCTAGCACCGGATTTTTTTTTGTTCAAATGTTGAATCGGTTGCATAATCATGGCGAGGAAGCAATGGATTACCTGAACAGGAGATCGACGGCGAGTGAGATGAAGGAGACCGATAATTTTTCAGTGACGAGGGAGCGGTGTGGAGGGATTAGGATGAGACTGTAGGTTTTCCTTTGGAGAGCTAGAATATGCTTCTCCTATAGCCACCGATGCTAGATGGAGAGAGATTTGGAACTCATCTATGGACAATCCCACAAGTTAGTCAAATACTTAGAGGAACTATTTGAGAGCCCACATGTCAGTACGACTATGAAGTCCACCTACCACATTTTCTCACGCCAGATGGAGGTACTCCTCCTAGGACTCATATACGGCCGACCCCACAAGTTAGTGAAAGACTTAGAGGAATTAGTAATTGAGAGCCCACTTGTCAGTTTGACGGTCAAGTGAAGTCGACCTACCACATCTCGTCACGCCGAAAAAACATGTGCATCTCTCATGCGCCGCAAAACTTACCCCACCTATCAGGTGATTCTTTTCCTGCATGCAAAAAATCGAAGCAGGCTCTCTCTTTCTCTCTCTCTCTCTCCCTCTCTCTCTCTTCTCTCTCTCCCAGATTCAAAATCATCCAAGGAGATCGCTGACAAACTGCAGGGAAGCAAATCCCCCCACAAATTCGAAAGGTGTGAGTTCCGAACAATCAGCGCATAAGATTCGACAATCAAAGGTTAGTAAAAAAATTATCAACGTACCTTCGCGTGGTGATTCCTGATACAAGAGATTCAATTTTTGCGATGCTGGTTTTGGTTCTATGCCGAAACCTCACTTCATTATATCTTTGTTGTTGTGGTACATGCTGGATGGTTTTTCAGTTTCCGAGTGCTTCTTTTTCGGCAGTAGGTTGTGTGGTTCTTAATTCAACATTGCGCTTCTGTTGAAAAGTATTACGATGTTACTGCCTAAGTTGGTCCTCGGGAAGCTGCAGACAGAAATTATGTTCGCTAGTTTTTATTGCTTAGAATCACTATGACGATGCTGATGAAATACCCGAGGTTGGAACGCATAGTACAAAACTGCTTGGTTGTACATTGTTGATGAATTCATTGTGGTCGGGATTCATAGAATAAAACTGTTTGGTTTTACACTGCAGCTCTGATTTGAGTTTGTTTTTTTGTTTTTTGTACTCTCGTCCTTGTAATATCATCTTGTTTCTTTTGTTAGGACTCATGGTTATCTTTGTGTTAAGTGTTGCACAAGCAAACTAGCATCAGAGGATATCACTTTCGTTGAGGTTGCAGTTTAATTAAAAATTAATATATGTATATATTTATATATCTCAATTATATAGAACTAAAAATATATCTCTGTTGTGTGGTAAGTGTAAAAGGTTAGTAAGAACGATTGAGATCGACTTGGAAAAGTTACAACACTGATGCTACAGGTGTATAACCTTTATATTTATTACGTCTCTTTTTCGGGCAGATGTTTAGGACTGCGTCATCTGATCAGGACAACAGGGATGGTCGGTCTTTGAATGACATTGGTAAGGATTATGGGAGGAAGGTAATAGTAAGGCAGTTGAACATTAGCGTTTGGGGTTATTTGGTCTTTCATTTCTGGAACGTTTGCTGTCAAGGTGCCACCATTGAACACCAAAGAGTAGATCATTAACAAAAAAAATGATTAATATCTCCTGGATGAATGCTGTAATATCTGTTTATCCTGTGCATCTACTCCGCAGTTGAGTATCGAGAGGTGGAAGAAAAAAAAATACCACAAAACGAGAAGAAGATCAAGGATGCAGATGCCGTCCAACAGGCACATGCCATGCGGGCTGGAATAATTGGAGTCAAGAGTGAGATACAAGTTCTTGTCAAACGTCCCAACCAGGAGCATGGTGTGCAACAGACACCTGCGAAGAGGAGCATTCTAAGCAGCAGAGACTCCACTAAGCAGACTGTGCAGGTAACGACGAAAACTTCAAACACTGGTTTTGAATGTTCATGGAAGTTTTACGTGCTAATTCTTCGTAATACTCGCATGTGCCTCTAGTTATTTTTTGGTTTCAAGACACAGATGTCCACAAAGGCGCAGAGCGGGCGCTGTGACGGCCCACCGTTTGAAGGCGGTCATAATGGAGAGGTACATGGTAACAGAATTTCCTTTGATGCAAGCAAAAGGATCATTGTCAACAAAAGCATTGGTGTTCAAGGATTCGGTACAGTTTGCACAAACAAGAAGAGCCCAACGACAAAATCAAACATAGGAGGAATAAACTTTATCGTACAGCAGCACCAGAAAGCAATACAGGTGACAGCAAATACGAATGCGCAACAACATTTAAAGCAAATGTATATTTTTTTGTGAGAAATTTTTTCTTTGTTTTCGCCCGGTATATTTAAATTATAGTATCTTGCACATGCAGGTGTATGAGCAAGGAAGCAAGTATCACGGTATTCCACGGGTCAATGAAAACATAAGGCAAGGGCCTTTGAAAGGATCACCTGTGGCGTTCAACATGAGGGGTCCTTCCAAAGGATCTCCGATGGCATTCAGAATCGTCAGCGAAATCACCAATGCACGGAGGTTGTCGCCAAGATTTGCTGGACAAGAGAGGCATGGGAAAACAAAGGTGGCGTCGGAACTATGCTTTTTCAATTCAACACACAAACAGTTTTATGGAAGAATAGGGTAAAGTGCAAAACAGGAGGACGGCTGTCCGTCTGGTATGGCTGTATGTGCCGTTGTTCTCCTGTATAGGATGCTACAAGAAGCACTGCTGTTGTGCCTCTCCGGTTGTATGGTGCAAACAGAAGCACAGCTGTGCCTCTGGTCCAGATGTATGTGTAGCATGGTCACATCCGTGCTGCTGGGTATAATTTGAACAGTGCCTCTGGTATACCACTTATACTTGGTGAAGAGGCACGGGTCTGGTTTTGGTATACCAGATGTGCCCTGATGAATCATATAAATCTTTTGTTTAGAAATTAAAAAAATGCATATGCTGCTCTGGAGATCTAATTCTGTTTTGTGCCATGTGTTCAGGACTTGGCGGAGGGGATAACAGATGAGGCAAAGAAATATCATAGTCCTCCATCCATCATGAAGGGAACACAATGTTCACAGCAGCAAGTAGTGTACAACGGCAGCACAGATTGCATGGTAGAAGCAGCACAGTCCCTTGGATGCATGAGTGCCGGAGAAACAGGGAGCAACATTCCATAATGCGACAGTGGGGAAGAAGAATCATTTATGGATTTGACCGTGCCATGCAGAAACGATGCTGCTGCATGTGACAAACAACAGAGCAGCAGTAGCTCCGTTGTAAGTGGACTTGTGGCTGGCGATGAAACTGATGTCGTCAGAAGTGAATGCGATCAGACGAACGAAGACACGGTAGACAGAATCATCATGGCGCCGCCGACGCTTGTAGAGAAAGAAATGGACGACATGTTCAAAGAAGGCATATACCCAACGATTCAGGAGGTCACCGAAGCGCTCGAACCAGAGGGTGGTATGATATTCGGATCATTGGATGAGTGCTTTTTCTTTTTCTGCAGATATGCGAGAAGGGTTGGCTTTGCTGCCAAGCGATCAACGAGCAGAAGATCGACATATGATGGGCAGCTTGACAAGCACGTGTTCCAGTGCAGCAAGGAAGGGCAGAATAAAACAACTAAGAGACATGTTAAGGAGAGAAGGAGCAACTGCTTGATCCAGACAAGCTGCCCAGTCCAAATAACAGCCAAGAGGGATACAGATAGGAGGAAATGGCATCTGAAGAACGTGCGCCTAGAGCACAACCACCAACTTCACCCATCTGATTGGATGTTGAAGTTCATGAGATGCTATAAGAAGATGACACCTCAGGAGAAATTCTTTATACAAGTGCTGCAGAAGGCGAGGTTAGAACCAAGGAAGGTTATGCAGATTTTTACTGCCATGGGGAAACCGAGGCGAGAAATTATGTTCGACATGATTGACATAAGCAACATTGCATGCCAGGACAGGACTGGAGAGCGCAATACTGATATCAAGGACACCATGAAACTGTTTGCCGATATGCAGAGGCAGAGGGTGGGATTCCACCATGTGGAAGAGACAGAAAACAATGTAGTGCGGAGCCTGTTCTGGACAGACTCGTTGTGCAAGATGAATTATGATCTATATGGAGATTTCGTGTCTTTTGACACGACATTCTCTACGAATATATATGGCTTGCCATTTGCACCAATTATAGGTGTCGACAACCATGGGTCGACCGTCCTGTTCGGAGTTGGCCTTTTGAAGGATGAGAAGATAGGGTCATTTAAGTGGCTCCTAAGCACGTTTGTCGAGGCAATGGGAGGAAAAGAGCCGAAATACATAATAACATACCAGGACCAGGCGATGAAGACTGCAATAAAGGAAGCTCTTCCGAGAATGAGGCACAGGTTCTGCTAGTGGCATATTAGGAAGAACATGAAGGAAAATAATGCAGCAGTGTTTGCGCAGCACCCAGGGATGTCTGATGATTTATTTCAAATCGTCAAAAACTCACTAGATCAAGACGAGCTTGAGCGTTGTTGGAAAGCAGCAATTTCTGTGCACAAGGTGGAAGGAAACAAACAGCTGAACACGCTATGGGAACTCCGAAATTTCTGGGTGCCGGCCTACTTCAAGGATTGCTTCTATCCTTTCTCGTCAACAACCACTTGCAGTGAGAGCACGAATTCGATGTGGAAGAATTACGTCGACCACAGGGACACTATAAAAAGGTTTGTTGGTGCGTATCACATGATTCAGCAAAATTTCCTCGCGACGCTTGACAAGAAAAGACACCGAACAGTCGAGAAGACGCCATCACTAGAGACGGGTTTTCCGATTGAAAGACAAGCAAGGGAAGTATACACGAATGAAATTTTTAGGAAATTCCAGCTGGAGCAATGGAACCGGACATACTACAAGTGCTTTGACTTGGCAAAGGGGAGGCAGTATTTAAAAAAAATATTATTAAGCCTGGATCAAAAGAGTGGAAACCATATCCGGGCGAGGAATTTAACAGGTCTGAGTTCAGGGTAGATGTGGATGAGCAAAAGGAAATATACAGTTGCAGCTGCAGGAAAATGAGTAGGGATGGCATTCAGTGCTGCCATGTGCTTAAGGTGATGGACCAAACAGGCATGATCGATCATCTTCCAAAATCCTTCATCATCCCCAGATGGACCAGGAATCTATCAGAGAGCTTGAAAGTTCTGTCTACAAGTCAAGATAATAGCATGACCGCACAAGATGATGAAACTATGAGATTCAGCCTCACTTACCTGAGTTGTCGGATATCCGTTCAAATGCTTGCAGAAAAGAGAAAGCATACAGTGTGATGCATGAGTGTACGCTAGATATGAAAATAAAAGTCATGGCGACACTTGCTGAGGAACCAGACACAGGCATTCTTGCCGAAGTTCTCAAGAACCCTCCCATGAGTGGCTCAAAGGGCACGAAAAAAGGAGATCAAATCAAAGCTGGTTCCGAGAAGAAAGGAAAAGGCAACAAAGCCATATCCAAGTGCGGTCGTTGTCAAGAAAAGGGTCACAGGAAAACAAACTGCCCTGGAAACCCAGAAGTCCAGGAGAGGATGAGGATTGAAGAGGAGAAGAGGAAATCGCAGCAGGAGAAGAGGGCAAGGTCAATGAAATGGCCGACAACACCATCGAGGACATCAAACGGCTCAGGAGAATGCACTCCAAGCCCTGGAGGAAGACGTCAGACGCCAGCAACTCCAACCACCCCACTGACAACATGGAGCATTTACCAAAGTCTTGCATCTACGCCAGAATCCAACATCACACAAGCCAGGCACACAGAATGCGCGCAGGGAAGCCCGGGACAAGGTACGGAATCTGCACAGTCCACTTGCAGAAAGGAAAGATCTGAGTGGAGACTGTTTGGTACCGGAGAACAGTACGAATAAAAAATTAAAAGGTAATAATGCAGCTTAAACAGGACGTAAGCAAAAAACAGTGATGACCGCAATCTTTCTCTTTGTTTTTTGGTTCTTATGTATGTATATTAATTTTTACAGGTAAATAGGTTGAATAGCTATGCACAAGGGTGGAGAAGGAAGAATGGATCGCTGAAGATTCAAAAACAAGGCCGCATGTTGAGCGCTGAAATAGCAAGCGATCGGTGAGGACGGTGGGCGGGAGTCGATTGTTTATTTTTTTCGTGCTGTGGTTATAAGAACGGCTTGTAAGTTAATTTGCTGCAGTTATAGAAACAAAACAAATTTAAATAAGAACGCCTTTTGCTTCTTTGTGTATTTTTACTCGGCGGAGAAAAATATCAGAGGCACAAGTTTCCTTGTTATTTTCCACAGCCGTGGGTTTCTGAACGTGGATGTTGTAAGCATACAAGCATGCTTCTCTGCTGCGACACAGAGAGATAAAAATTACTGAAAGGGCACAGGCAGGCATGGCCATGCCACTGGTGAGTGTTCAATCGTGACTCTCATGGTTGCATGGTCAAGCCCGCCGTCATGGAACGAAAACATTTTTAAGCACAAAATCTGCATCGTGCTTCTGGGGCCGCATAACCGTGGCTTTCTTGGTAACTGTGCCTCGCCTGTTCTCACGGCTGTTCTTCTGTTATGAATGCATGTCTGTAAGTAATTGAAATATAGAGCACATAACCGTGCTTGCGATGCGTGTCCAACCGCGCTTCATGTGCCTTCACGCCATGCTTCTGTGATGCAAAGATTTCAAACACAACGGTTCATGGTTGTGTTTGTGTTTCTATTTCACAAATGGATATAGTGCCTGGCAGTAGGTTCACGACGTTTCCTGTGAGATAATCACGTCTTTACATGCTACTGAAGCACGTGGAATCACGGCCGTGCCTGTGTGGCATGTAGAACAGTGCGTCCTGTATCACTTCATGACCGTTGTGTGGTACGTGGCAAACCGTGCGTCTGCCATGGCATGCCTGTGTGACAGGTAGAATAGTGCGTCTCGTATCACTTTCCTAGGAAGGCATGATCGTGTGTGTGGTTCCTGACAAACCATGGCTCTGCCATCACTTCACTTGCTTCCTTTTGTCTGTGAGCATTTCGGCAGAATCATCTGCAAGGCAGAGGCACGGCCTTGAATCTACTTAACTTTCAAACGGTCTTTATAGTGACTTCATGGTTAATGTGCCCGTGGAAAATTTTGCAGCTCACAAAGGCAAGATGACTGTAGAACCGTGCTTCCGGCGTCGAACAGATTCTTCAAAGTAATGTGTGCGGTAAATAATTAAAACACAGAGGGGCACGCCTGTGCCTCGTGTGCGTGTACAACCGTGCATCTCGTACCTTGAAATCCGTGGCTCTATTTAATGTTTCAAGCAGCCACCTACCATTTACTTGTTACGAGTAGTAATTAACCCAGACCCTCCCGTCAAAAAAGAGGTAATTAATCTGGACCCCTCCGCTCCCCGTCGTCGGTATTTAAGTCGTTTCGTGGATTGACAGGCTGTAATCCATTTTTCCAGATCCACCTCTCTGAGCTCTGGTTGTGGGCGGCGCCACCCCATCAATGGAGGTGGAGATGGAATGCGCTGCTTGTAGCACCAAGAGGTCGAGAGTGGCGCCACCGGCGCCGCTGCCTTCTAGTGGTGTGCTGATCGTCAGAGGGGATGGAAGCGGCGACCGTGCTCCCTCTCGATCCAAGGAAGAAGAAGAAGGATGTCGTGTGGACCGCATCAGCGATCTCCCCGAAGCCTTCCTAGGTGAGATCATCTCTCGTCTCCCCATCAAGGAGGGCATCCGTACCCGAATCCTCGCACGTCGATGGTGTCCTTTATGGCCCATCGCTCCTCTGAATCTCGACTGCCACGAGATCTCTGTCTTTCGTCTTTTTAATGATGGAGAAATAGTTCATATCGAGACCATATCTCAGCTGTCCGCCGTCACCAAGGAGCACGTCCGCAAATGCTATTCCGAAACGCGTCTCTCTCGAAATTCTGTCGGTAATGTTGTTAGTATTTCAGAATCCATTCCGTCCGGCCATGATGGCTCGGTTAGCCGCCTCTCTATCCCGGCGTGCTACCTATAGTGCAGACCCTCCACCGTTGATGCGTGGCTCCAATCCTCGAAGCTGAACAATATCTAGGTTATTGAGTTCTTCTACCTCTTCCCAGGATTTCTGACGCAAGAGGTAACACTATTGGATGTATGCACTTCGTCTACGCCCTCGGCACCGGAGTCCGTGTTTCGGTTTTCCTCCTCTCTCCACACCCTCGCCTTTGCTCTTTGCCAAATACCAGATAATTACGTAGGGACGCTTAAGCTACCACTGGTCAAAAGACTCTCGCTTGTGGAAGTTGATATATCAGCCGCCTCGCTGCAAAGCATAATCCACTCTAGTTGCCCTGCATTTGAGTCTCTGCTACTTGTTTGCAGTAGAGGAGGTCGTCGCATCACAATAAACTTGTCTAACCTTGTAAGCATTGGCATTTGTTGTGCACACGGCGAACTCATTATTGAGGATGCCCCTTCGCTTCGACGGTTGATTGTTGATTGTCTGGTCGACGACTGTTCAATAACCATTGTCTCTGCACCTAAACTGGAGACATTGGGTGAATTCGTGTTCGTGTCTCCCTCGACGTGTCTTGAGGTACTGAATTTCCTTGATACTGGAACAGAGCTGCACTTTTTCCGATGTTTGTTCTATTAATTTGATGATCTATGTTCTATTTTTCATGCAGAGTCAGGACTTGGAGGTAACCGGTGTCTCTGCACCTAAACCGTATCCATGTCGTCTCAAGTGTCTTGAGGTATTGAGTTTTTAGATACTTCCAGCTTCATTTGTTTGTGAGGAAACACGTTTTATTTAATCCAACCTTTATTCTATTAGTTTTGTGATCCATCTTCTGTTAATTTTCATGAAGGGTTTGGAGGCAGTCAGTCTAACAACAATGCGTCAATCTGTCAAGACCTTGTGTATCTACATGTATTATAAAGTGGACATCGTCGTTGAATTGCTGCAATGCTTTCCAAAACTGGAGAACTTGTTTATCGAGGTGATGATCTTCAGAAATGTGCATACTGTAGTACTCGTTCCATTTCAAAATGCTTGTCTTAAATTTGACTGGAATTGATGCACCCGTATCTACACATGATTTATTGTTGGATACATCCATATCTAGACAAGTCTATGTCAAACTTCTCGTTACGGAGGTGGTAGAACTAATTGTTTCATTTGTTTTTTGATGGTCTGTATATCTTTTTATAGACGCTAAGTATTTTCAACCTATCATTTATATTTTAGGGAGCGTTGATTTGTCGTGGTGAAAAAAAAATGGCGTTTTAAGCACCGGCAGTTTCTCAAACATCACGACGTTTGTCTGAAGACAGTATCGCTGGAACATTATGTTCGCTCCGGGAGTTACACTGAATTTGCGACGTTCTTTGTTCTTAGTGCAAAGGATCTGTAGACCATCACCATTAAGTTTATCTCCCCTCCCCCAGAGTTCACGGGAGTATTTTACGAAGAGCAACAAAGGGTTCTGGAGTGGCATAGAAGGGCTTCTAAATGCGCTCGTCTTACATTATCATCAAGTTGCAGCCATGTGCGTCTGCTTTTAAGAAAGAGGAGTGTTGAATACCTAGATTTGATAGTTCCATTCAGGTGTGGATGCTGAAATCAGGTCTGGTGTTAGTTGTTCAGGTGTATGGAGTTATTTGTTGTTGCGTTCTTTTGAGCTTGGGTTTTATGTAAACTTTATCAGACAACCGTTGTAGTCTTTGCACCGTGTGTAGGCTTGTCTGTTTTTGTGTTGCGTGCAGCCATGAAGGAGCTCCCAACTGCTAAAATCTACCTAGTTTTGTGTTTTTTTGACTTGATGCTACAACATGTCATGGTCCCCAGACCTGTGGAAATGTGCGAGAAAATGTGTGCCTCTTTGTCTGTTGTTAAACAGCGACCTCTCCTTTTTTGGTAATAGAGGCACGGCCGTTCGTACTTTTATCTATTGTTGTGTCAAATGTGGGGTTTTGCGGCTTTGTACGGGCCGAAGGACTATAAAATGTTGTGGCACCAAGGTTAAAAGACATAAAGTAGATTTAATTTTTCAGTGGAGAGATGCACGCTGTATGTGTGACCGTGCCTGTGTTGTATGTACGACAGTGCCTCTCGTATGTACCTGTCATGCACACAATGCATGCACAACCGTGCCTGTGTTGCAGGTAGAGCAGTGCTTCTCGTATGTACCTGCCATACACACTGAGGAGCTGCAGTTGAGCCTTGCACTGATGGAGCTACATTTGAGCCCTTGCACTGTTTCTGCTCCTCGTACTGTGGTTATAAAAATGGCTTGTAAGTTTATTTGGTGTAGTTATAGAAACAAAACAAATTTAAGCAGAACATATTTTGCTTGTTTAGGTATTTGTATTACTCAGCAGAGAAAATATTATAAGGGCGATAGGTTTGCTTGTAAATTTTTGTAGCCGTTGCTTTATGAAGTTGGATGGTGTAAGAATACAACCATGCGTCTCTACTGCGACATAGGAGAGATGAAAAGAACTGAAAGCATAGACAGCCACCACAACGGTCAACCAAACGTGTTTCACGGGGCATTACGTAGTGCCTCTGGTGAGCGCACAACCGAGTTTCTAATCAATAGGCCACACCCAAATGCGTCTCGAGGATTCTAGCCGTGGCACTGCAGACTCACAACCATGCTTTCACCTTGTCGTGGCATCGCGACATTCGTTCTCTGCTTGAAAAATGTGTCTTCCACAGCCACCCTAGTGTGCGCCTAACAAAGGAGCAACGCCAGCTGATAAAGTGCTTCTTCTACTACTAAAAGTGTGGCCCTCGTTGCTTCACTTATGTGCGTTTGACAGTGGCTCCTTGGTACAGAACTGTGGTTGTAGAGAGTTCTTGCCCGTGCTTTTAAGGACAGTGTCTCTCGGATCGGCCATTCATTGCCTCACAAAGTAAACAGTGAGGGTTCACATCTGAATCCAATTCCGTTGTGTTTCTGCAGTAAACGCACGAACGTGACTCTATGTAATACCACACCATGCCTCCACGGGTTCACGTCCGTGCCTCTCCGTCTGAACGAGTCGACGGAATCATTCGGAACACAAACACAAGCGAACATGACTCTATATAATACCACACCATGCCTTTGTGGGCTTCCCACCCGTGCCTGTGACCCGAAACACTGAAACACAGAACACCATGCCTTTGTGGGCTTCGCAGATGCTATTTTGGAACTTGGCGCTCTCGAAATTCTGTCGGTAATGTTGTCAGTCTTCCGGAATTCATTATGTCCGCCCACGAGGGCTCGGTTAGCCGCCTCTCTATCTCGGCGTGCTACCTGCGTTGCATACCCGCCATCGTTGATGCCTGGCTTCGATCCTCAAAGTTGAACAATCTCCAGGTTCCTGAGTTCTACTATCTGTTCCCAGGATTCGTGAGGCAAGAGGTCACACCACTGGATGTATGCAGTTCATCTAGGCCCTCAGCGCCGGAGTCCGTGTTTCGGTTTTCCTCCTCTCTCCACACCCTTGCCTTTGCTCTTTGCCAAATACCAGACAATTATGTAGGGACGCTTAAGCTACCGCTAGTGAAAAGACTATCGCTTGTGGAAGTTGATATATCAGACGTCTCGCTTCAAAGCATAATCCACTCTAGTTGCCCTGCACTTGAGTCTCTGCTGCTTGTTTTCAGTGGGGGAATTCGTCGCATCACAATAAACACGTCTAACCTTGTAAGCATTGGCATTTGTTGTAAATACGCGAACTCATTATTGAGGATGCGCCTTCGCTTGAACGGTTGATCCGCGATAAAGAGGACGACCACTGTTCGATAACCATTGTCTCTGCACCTAAACTGGAGACGCTGAGTGAATTCGTGTTCGAGTCTCCGTCCACCTGTCTTGAGGTACTGACTTTCCATGATATTGGAACAGGGCTGCACTTGGTCCGATGTTTGTTCTATTAATTTGATGATATATGTTCTTTGCTTCATGTAGGGTGAGGACTTGGAGGTAACCGGTGTCTCTGCGCCTGAACCGTATCCATGTCGTCTCACATGTCTTGCGGTATTCAGTTTTCACAATACTTCCAGCTTCATCTTGTTTGAGAGGAAACAAGTTTTATTTCGTCCAACCTTTAATCTATTAGTTTTGTGATGCATCTTCTGTTAATTTTCATGAAGCGTTTGGGGGCAGTCACTCTAACAACAATGCGGCAATCTGTCAAGACCCTGTCCATCTACATGCGTCATAAAGTGGACATCGTCGTTGAATTGTTGCAACTCTTTCCAAACCTGGAGAACTTGTTTGTCGAGGTGATGATCTTGAGAAACGTGCATACTGTAGTACTCCTTCCATTTCAAAATGCTTATGTTAAATTTGACTGAAATGGATACATACATACATATCTATTTCTATGGACGCTAAGTATTTTCAACCTTTCATGTATATTTTAGGGAAGGTTGAGGTGTCATTGTGAAAAAAACATATGGCGTCGTAGGCACCAGCAGTTTCTCAAACATCACGACATTTGTCTAAAGACAGGAACACTGGAAGATTATATTCCTTGCCGGGGTAACGAAGAATTTGCGACGTTCTTTGTTCTATGTGCAAAGGATCTGGAGAGCATCAACATTAAGTTTGTCTATCCTCCCGCGGAGTTCACTGAAGTATTTTACGAAGAGCAACAAAGGGTTCTGAAGTGGCACAAAAAGGCTTCTAAACACGCTCGTCTTCGATTATCACCAAGTTGCACCCACGTGCGTCAGTATTTAAGAGATAGGAGTATTGAATATCTGGATTTGACAGATCCATTCAGATGTGCATGCTGAAAAATAGGTCTTGAGATGGTTGCTCTAGTTCTTGGGAGTTATTTGTTGTCGTGAACTTTTTGAGTTCGCGTTTTTGTGCCAACCTTGTCAAACAACCATTGTTCTCTTTGCACTGTCTGTAGGCTTTGTTTGTCTTTGTGCTGTGTGCAGCCACGAAGGAGCTTCCAACTAATGAAATCAATCTACCTTCATGTCTTTTTATGTTTATGCTACTTTATGTCATAGTCGTTAGTCATGTGGAAATGCGCCAATAAACGTGTGCCTCTTTCTGTCTCTCGAATTGGCCGTTATGTGTCTCACAGAGTAAACAAAAAGTGTTGACATCTAAACCCGATTCTGTTAGGTTTCCGTAATAAACGCACATACGTGACTCCGGGTAAGAATAAACCATGCCTCCGTTGGCGTCACGTGTGTGCCTCTCCTTCTGACCGAGTCCACCGACCCATTCGGAATACAAATAGAAAACCTTTGTGCATGACTCTGTATAATAGCACGCCATGCCTTTAAGGGATTTATGCCCGTGCTTGTGACACTTAACACTGAAACACAGACAGCCATGAACGCCCACGTCTTTATCGAATAATATACGTAACATCAAGAAAGAAGCGTGACGGAACTCAATACGGAACTGTGTCCATAGGGAGTTCACGTCCGTGCTTTTAAATACAAGGAAATAAGCTTTTAAAAACAGTGTCTCTCACATAGGCCATTTCGTGCCCCACAGAGTAAACGCCCGTGGCTGTGCGTAAGACAAAGGTTCAGTTCTGTGGGCTAAACGCCCGTGCATCTCCGTCTGATCGAGTCACAAGCGAGCATGACTCTATGTAATACCACCGACCATGCCTTTGAGCGCTTCATGCCCGTGCCTGTGACCCAAAACACTGGAACAAAGAAAGGCAGGAACGTCCACGCCTTGATGAGTGCACAAGACATGACTCTAGTTGGTACAAAGAACCTTGGCTGTAGAGACTTCACGCTCGTGCTTTTAAAAACAACGTCTCTCGAATCGGCCATTACGTTAATGTTCACATCTGTACCCATAAACTTGGAACTAATGTGACCCAGGAAACCAAAACACACTTTTTATCAAAGTTACTAACAACGAGGTAACGCAAGAAAAAATAAGAAACTTTTAGTCCACTGCTTAATAGCTTCAGATACAACGATCAAGGTCGCTGTTGTCGACTTAGTCCGACGAGACTTCTTTTTTGGTTGCTGGGCGCGAAGTTCCTTGATCTCTTTTCTCATAACGTCTGATTCCAGCTTCAACTTGTCGTACTGAAGGTCGAGCTTTGCCTTCGCCCTCTCATCCATAAGATCTGCAATGATGGCTTTGTTCTCCTCGTACAACTTCGTGGATATCTCCACGTTCTTCAAGAAGTGAGCTTCCGCAATCTCGAGCAGGTTCTTCACCTGGACAACGGAGAAGGTGTCAGATTGATGGCAGGACGCACCCTCATCAACTTAGGAGGAAGCTCACCACAATAATCCACGTTTCACAACTAAATCAAGTAGCCGAAAGAAAGAAAAAACGAATGAAGACAAAGCAGAGTGAACTTATAGATGAGGAAGCCTCGCCAACCGAGATCTCCTCCTGCGTCTGGACATGGCACTCCGCAGTAGTCTCCTCCTGCACAGCCATGGCGGAGAGTGTCAGGATAGAGAACAGCAACAGGAGTGGATGGCCTAGAGGCGGACAAAAGGAGGAAGGGGATGTGGCTATGGTTTTGAGACTCCGTTTGGCTTATTCACGTTTGACAACTAAATCAAGTAGCCGAAGGAAAGAAAAAACTAATGAAGCGGAAGCAGGGTGAACTTACAGATGAGCAACCCTCGCTAGCATGGATCTCCTCCAGTGTCTGGACACGGGGTTCCTCAGTAGTCTCCTCCTGCGCAGCCATGGCGGAGAGGGTCAGGATAGAGAGCAGCAAGATGAATGGATGGCCTGGCGGCGGCCAGAGGGGGGAAGAGGGTGTGGCTAGGGTTTCAAGACTCCGTCTGGCTTAAATAGCCGGAGCCTGGCCTCGAGCGACGAGCCAGAGCGGTGTCACCGGAGGAGACGTCCATCGGACCCTTGGGTTTCTGGAGCGGCGCCACATGGCGTTCACACCCGAATACGAGGAGACACCCGTCGAACCGTTGGGTTTCCGCAATAAACGCACGAACATGACTCCGCGTAAAATGCAAGTATGCCTCCCTGGGCCTCCCTACCGTGCCTCTCCTGGTGATAGAGTCAACGAAATCATTTGGAACACGAAAAGACACGAACGTGACTCTGGATAATAATAGGTCATGCGTTTGTGGGATTGACAACCGTGCCTGTGACCTGAAACACTGACACACATAAAGTCACCTTCATGCAATTATGTTCCTGCACTGTGCTTCCTCCTCGTTTTTTTTTCTGAGATCTTCTCCTCCTCTTCAGTTAAGCTCTCGTGTTTTTTATACGTGCGCAGTGAACACCTAACCTAACTGTCTACCTCGTGTTCGGTTTGCGCAATAAACGGATGAACGTGACTCTGCCTAATACTAAAGTATGCCTCCATGGGCTTCTCGTCCGTGCCTCTCCGTCTAAACGAGTCGACGGAATCATTCGGAACACAGACACAAGCGAACATGACTCTATATAATACAACACGATGCCTTTGTGGATTTGACGCCCGTGCCTGTGACCCTTATCACTGAAACACAGAAAGTCACGAACGTACATAACCGTGGCTGCACAGACTTCAAGCCCGTTTAGCTAATGAAATGTACGGCTTGACCAAAAGACCGTTTAGCCAGAGACCAAAATACCGCGTTCGCTGTTGGCTAGGTTATAGGTTGAGCAAAAAGGTACGGGCATTGTTTCACCACACCTACGTAAAACACAAACCGGAAAGTGGCGGCAACATCTCACTCCAGCACTATTTTCAGCACTTACAAGTGAATGGATCCTTTAAATCCAGGTGCTCAACGCATGCGTGCCTTAGATCCAAGTTCCTATGGTTGCAACTTGGCGACAACCTAAGGCAAGCATGTTTAGAAGCCTTTTTGTCCCACTGAAGCACCTCTTGTTGTTGTTTGTAGAATTGTTCCGTGAAGTCTTCTTGAAGAAGAAACTTGATCCTTATAGTCTCCAGTTGTGCTACGTTGAGAATAAAGAATGTCGCAAATCGAATGCTTTTCTCGCATTGTACATAGCTTTCCAGCATTAGTGACTTCAAACGAATGTCGTGATGGTGCTTACAAGAATAGTCGTTCGTAAGACTTTCTCCATTAGAGGCTCTTCCCTAAATAAACATGAAGATTTGAAATGGTTAAGCTCCATAAAGAGTGATTCTGTTGGGAGAGCAAGTGAAGGAATAATTCTATAACCTCCCTTGTGATAAAAGATTTTTTAGTTCTGTCTAGACACAGATGTGCCTAATACTGGTGCATGACTATATACAACTTTGTCCATTACATACAAATGTAAGTGACGCTTTTCTAGATGAATGGAGTTCTACACCATGCATGGTATGTGTTTACAATTTGTGTGAGAAGCATCACCTCGATATACAAGTTCTCCAAGCTTCAGAAGCGTTGCACCAAGGCAAAGACTGCATGCAGATCATAATCCATGCTGATAGACAACATCTTGATATAATGAACCGCTGTGGATGTGCTGATTGTCGGCAAACACTTCATGTAGAATAAAACATAATATTAGTAGAATAAAGGTTGGATTACATGGAACTTGTTTGTACGAACGAATGGAGGTGAAAGTATTGTTGAAATTCAGTACCTGAATAATTATATGGTCATTTGCGATGCTGAATTCACAAAAAATATCAGATAATTTTCCCATGACCTACAGTTTAGGTGCAGAGGTGATAACTATCCGCAAGTTCTTGCTATGATCATCACAAAGCAACCGTTGAAGTGAGGAGGCATCCTCTATAACAACTTTCCCATAGTAACCACAAATGCCAATGCTTATAAGGTTAGGTGAGTTTATTCTGATGCAATGGTGCCTGACTGTCCAAACAAGCAGCAGAGACTCAAGTGTAGGAGAACTAGAGTTGATGATGCTTTGTAATGAGACATCTGATATATCAACATCCACTAGCGAGAGTCTCCTGAGTAGTGGTAGTCTAAGCGCCCGTACATAATTGCCTGGTAACTTGCAAAGAGCAAAGGCGATGGTTTGGAGAGAGAGGAGGAAATCCGAGGGTTGAATGCTGGTGGTGATGTCATGAGCGAAGGGCATGAGAATGGAAGTATGTCATGTTGTCTCAAACATGGTGGGAACAGGTAGTAAAACTCGAGCACCTGGAGATTGTTCAGTCTTGGGGATCGAAGCCAAGCGTCAACTGTAGAGTGTCTGCAGTGGAGGTAGCACGCCATAATGCAGAGGCGGTGAACTGCGCTCTCACGGCCGGAGAGAATGGCCTCTGGAAGGTATGAATCATCATACGAATCATCTTCACCGACACGTTCTCCTCTAAAAAAGTTCCAGTGTATGTTATGCGGATGAGTTCCTCCGGTGTGGCGGAGTTCACGGTGATCAACTCGAAATGTACTTGATCTAGAGGGTTAAAAAGGCGTGGGACAGGGATCTCACGGCAGTCCAGATTCAGAGGAGCGGCACGCCACAGAGGGTGCCACCGACGTGCGAGGATTTGAGTGCAGATGACCTGCTTAGGGAGAGACAAGAGATGACCTCACCGAGTACGGTGTCCGGGAGGTCGCTAATGCGGCCCGGACCAAACTCCTCTTCCTGATCCTCGGAATCAGTGTGCGGCCCGCCACCGCTTCCAGCCGCTACCGCCAAACCACCGGAGGAGGCCTTCGTCGGTGGCGCTAGCCTTGCCCTCTTGGTGCCCGGGGCACCGGAGTGGACCTCCATATCCGTCTCCATTCCTCAGTTCGCGCCGCCTGCGAGTGCCGCTATATGTGGCGTGGATCTGGAAAGACGGCTAGGTCTTCACTGCGGGAGGATCCAAGTGAGTTAAAGATAAGCAAGGAGGAGAGCAGACGCGAGTGGTCGTAAAGACAATTAGGTTTTCTGTGCGTCCTGTAGATTCATTACAGTGCTGTTACTGGAAATTGAGACGTGCTTGTCGTGGAAGCACCGTGCCTGTGCTTTATTTAAAACCATGCCCATGCTAGCTTCAGTGCCCTTCCTCACAAAGTAGACATGATCTTCGCGGAAAAACATTTGGATCACAGAGGCAGTACCGTGCGTCTGGTTTGTTTATTCTCATTGGCACTACTCACGGAGTGCTTGTGTCAGCGGAAAATTCTTGAATTCGGGGAGACTCGATTCAAGCCGTAACTGCTTACAATACAGAAGGGCAATGTAAAGCAGAGCTGTGCTCTTGTCTTTCTGATCGACTTGCGTGCGTCCGATGCATGTAGGACAGTGCGTTCTGTATCTAAAAGGCCATGCTTTGTTTTCTTCCGCAACAGGGAAGAAAAAAGATAATTTATAGTTGTCGTCCAACTGGTCGCCGTCCCCTCCCCTCCCCTCCACACACTTGGATCCGCGTGCAGTGAAGACCTAACCGTCTGTCCAGATCCACACCGCATAGAGTGCTGCTCGTAAGCGGTGCGAACCCAGCAATGGAGACGGAGATGGAGATCCGGTCAGGTTCCCCGAGCAACAAGAAAGCGAGGCTCGGGCCACCGATGACGCCCTCCTCTGGGGGTATGGCGGCCGGAAGCGGCGCGGGTCCGCTCAATGGTTCGGAGAAGCACGAGGAGGAGTCTTGCCCGGACCACATCAACGACCTCCTGGACGGTGTCCTCGGTGAGATCATCCCCCGTCTGTCCACTAAGGAGGGCATTCACACTCAAATCCTCGCACGTCGGTGGCGTCCTTTATGGCGCACCGCTCCTCTTAATCTCGACTGCAGTGAGATCCCTGTCGGTCGTCTTTTTAAGCCCCTAGAAACAGTTCATATCAACGTAGTCTCCATGCTCCCCAACAAGGATGTCATTCGCATTAGATATTTTGGAACTCGGTGCAGTTTTCAACCTGACGTTGATGGTTCGTGCCTTCCAGAAGCCATCCTCTCCGGCCATGGGGGCGCATTTCATCGTCTCTGCATTCCGGCGTGCTACCTCCACTGCAGACCCTCTATAGTCGACGCCTGGCTTTGATCCCCAAGACTGAAGAATCTCCAGGTTCTCGAGTTCTACTACATGTTCCCACGTTTCATGGGAAAAACCATCACACTACCACATGAAATCTCTTCATCCGCGCCCTCACCACCGACTTCCACGCTGTTGTTTTCCTCCTCACTGAACACCGTCACATTTGCTCTTTGCCAGATACCTGATAAGTATGCACGATCATTTAAACTTCCACTCCTTAAGAGGCTTTCGTTTTTTGGAAGTTGATATATCAGACGTCTCACTGCAAAGCATAATCAACCATGGTTTCCCTACCCTCTAGTGGCTCCTACTTGTTTGCAATAACCTGGACCACTGCATCAGAATAAACTCAGCCAAAGTTGAAGTCATCTGTATGCTTTGTGAGAATGGTGAACTCGTTGTTGAGGATGCGCCCTCACTGGATTGATTCACGATATTCAGAGCCGGCACTTGCATATAATTGTCTTCTCTGCACCTAAACTTGAGTGTGTGGGCAATTTTTACGAAGGATTTCCTGAATCCAAGATTGTTTTTGGCTCTACGGTTATCGAGGTACTCACCTTTTGCACTATACTCTTTAGTTGCATTCGTTCCAGTGCCAAAGTTTCATGTCATGCAACCTTTTATCCAGCTAATTTTATGATATGTGCTTGACGCAGGCTTTGTCTGTAGTCAGCCTATCAATGACGGTTCAATCTGTGAAGACCCTGCTTATCCACATGTCATTAAATCTGAACAAGGTTGTTGCCTTGATGCGATGCTTTCCTAGCCTAGAGAACCTGTTTGTCGAGGTAATGATTTCCAGACACATTGAAAGCACATACAATGCATAGTGTACTATATTGGAGGCCTCTTTCTCCCCTTGTAGTCCTCGAGTATTCTCACTCTTCATGCATTTTCAGGGAGGAGAGTGCCGCGAGGAAGGTGTAACAAATAAGTGGCGCCACAAGCACCGGGTGTTTCTCAAACAGCATGACATTCGTCTGAAGACAGTAACGCTGCAAAAATATGTACACCGCAAGAAAAACATTGAATTTGCAACGTTCTTTATTCTGAACGCAAAGGAGTTAGAGACCATGAGGCTTAAGTTTCTCTCCCCCTAGACAACATCACTGAAGGATTTTACGAACATCAAGAAGAGGTGCTTCAATGGGGCAACAAGGCTTCTAGACGTGCTCGTCTTATATTGTCAGGGTATTGTAGGCATATGAACTTGGATTTAAAAGTACACATCTGGACAAACCAGTGTCCAATCATGGATTTCCCGGATCCATTGACCTGTGAATGTTGAAAACGGTTATCCGGCTGATAGAGATAGGTGTTGTTGCGTGCTTTCCAGTTTGGATTTCCAGCTTGTTCTTTATGCACTGTCCGTAAGCTTGCCAGGAACTTGTTTTTGTGCTCTTGAGCCATGAAGCAACTCACAAGCTCAAAAATCTATCTAGTTTATTTCCTTTTCATGTTACAACCTTTCCAAGACACTCCAACCTTGCTGATATGATTGAGTGAGTGTGTGGTTATCTTTGTGAATAGAACGAGCGACTGAAAACATTTGGAACACGCAGTGATGTGTGATGTGATGGCCGTGCCTCTCCAAATAACGTGTTAGCTGAAATATTTTACAATATAGAGGCGCTCGTGCCTCTTGTGTCTGTAATACTGTGCGTTTGTTGTCACTGCACGGCGCCTCTGTGTATGTCCGTGACTCTGTGGTGAACGTTTCGGTGGAAACATGTTGCACAGTCTAGAACTTGAACAACCAAGATGTGCTTTTTCTGTAAATCGAGACGTGCTTGTCGTGGAACCACTGTGCCTGTGCTTTGTTTAAAAGCGTGCCGTTGCTAGCTTCGCAGCCCCTGCTTCGTGTACATCCGTGCCTCTGCTCACAAAGCGGAACTGTTTGCACTGCAGAGAAGCATGGTGTATGTACAACCTGCTCTTGTTACTCCGATTGTCGAGCGTGCCGCTATTGCATGCAGGGTAGTGCGTCACTTTCCTAAAAGGCCATGCCACGTTTCCTTCCTCGACAGGAAAGAAATAAATATCAATATTTTTTATTTTGCGGGGGAAATAATATCAATATCAATATTGTTGTTCTCCAACCGCCCCTTCGATCCCTCCACTCCTCTCCCCTTCCCTCCTGTCCCCAGTTACGCTTACCCGTCTTTCCAGATCCACGCCACATATAGCGGCGCTCGCAAGCGGCGCGAACCCAGCAATGGAGACGGAGATGGAGGTCCACTCCGGTGCGCCATGCACCAAGAGGGCGAGGCTCGCGCCACCGGCGACGGCCTCCTCCGATGGTTTGGCGGTAGCGGCTGGAAGCGGCGGCGGGCCGTACACTGATTCCAAGGATTAGGAAGAGCAGTCTGGTCCGGACCGCATCAGCGACCTCCCGGACGGCATCCTCGGTGAGGTCATCTCTCGTCTCTCCACTAGAGAGGGCATCCGCACTCGAATCCTCGCACGCCAGTGGCGCCCTGTTTGGTGCACCGATCCTCTGAATCTGGACTGCCGTGAGATCCCTATCGCTCGTCTTCCTAACGCCCTAGAAACAGTTCATATCGAGTTGATCAGCAGGGCCTCTGCCTACAGCGAGGAGCTTGCTCGCGATGATGGTTCGTGCCTTCCAGAGGCCATCCTCTCCGGTCGTGGGGGCGCAGTTCTCCACCTTTGCATACCGGCGTGCTACCTTCTGTGCAGACCCTCTACTGTCCACGCCTGGCTTGAATACTCCAGATTGAACAATCTCCATGTGCTTGAGTTTTTTTTTCAAGAACTGGTGACAGTGAGATTCTCTCATTGCCTTTGTATTAATAAATCAAAGTTAGGGGGGTTAGAGTATCCAGAACTTTACATGTTACATAGTGATTGGAGGAGGGGGGGTTATGTATAATAACTAGTACAAACTAAGATAAAATCAAAGCGAGCTAGCTATGGATAAAATGTAAGGACCCTGCTCTTGCTTTGATCTATGAACCAGCATGGCAAAGTCCAGCTTGAATCTGTTCCTCCAAGATTCAAATGAAGGCTGGATTCCTCTGAAGTGTTTGTCATTCCTCTCCTTCCAGATCCCCCAGGCTGCCACTGCAAAAACTTCCAAGAACATCGGCCGAGCCCATCTGACCTTGCCCTCATGCAGCATTCTCATCCAACTAGTGTCATTTGGCCATTGCATCCCCAAAGCATCCCACCATCTCTGACTGAAGGGGCAGGTAAAGAAGAGGTGTACAATGTCTTCCTCGGGCGGGTGGTGGCAGAGAAGGCAGGTGTAGTCATCGTTCTGGATTTTGTAAGGTCTTCTCCTGAGCATATTTCTAGTGTTCAATCTATCAGCCATCAGAAACCACAAGAACACTTTCCACTGCATTGTACATCTGGTTTTCCAGATCCAACCGAAAGCCTCATCGACTTGCACCTGGCTGAAACAGTGGGCATAGTATTGCGAGGATCGAAACGCCTCTCCCCCCCCAGGTACAAGACCACACATCCTTGCCATCAGCTGGTGAAGTGTCCAAGGTCTCTGACTGTAGCCCAGCAACCTCACTCCTAGCCTCCATAGATAAAGGCAGGTGGAATACATCACCCAATCGATCTGAAGACAATAGCTGCCTCACAGAGATATCTGGTTCCCTGGCAAAAGAGAAAGCTCTCAGATATTTGTCTTGAAGAACCTCACTCTTCCATTTATCTTTCCAAAACAGGATCGTGTCACCTGCCACTACCTCCAATTTTGTGATCCCTCTATATATGTCAGATAGCTGCATGTGCTTGAGTTTTACTACCTGTTCCCATGATTCATGAAAGAAACTGTCAAACTATCACACACATGCTCTTCATCTACGCCCTCACTACCGAAGTCCGTGTTTCGGTTTTCCTGTTCTCTGCGCACTGTCACCTTCGCGTGTTGCCAGATACCAGACCATTATGTACAGGTGCTTGAACTACCACTGGTCAAGATACTTTCGCTTGTTGAGGTTGATATATCAGACTTCTCGTTGCAAGGCATGATCAACTCTAGTTGCCCTGCACTCTAGTGCCTGCTGCTTGTTTGCAATAGTGAAAGTCATCACATCACAATAAATTTGCCTAACCTTGTAAGCATCGGCATGTGAGAAAGGAAAATTCATCATCGAGGATGCCCCCTCACTTCAACGGTTGATCTACGATAACCAGAGCAATAACATGGAGGTATTCATCGTCTCTGCACCTAAACTGGAGACATTGGGCAAATTCGGGATCTCGCTTGACCCCATAGGTCTTATGGTACTGACATTTCACAATACTTCCACCTGCATTTGCTAGAGAAAGTAGTTTCATTTGCTTGAGAAAGTAGTTTCATTTGCTTGAGAAAGTAGTTTCATGTCATCCAACCTCTGTTCTAATAATTTTATGTTTTATTTTCTATGCTTCGTGAAGGATTTGGCTATGATCAGCCTAACTGCAATGCGGCAATCTGTCAAAACCTTGCTTTTGGTCATGTCTTATCAAGTGGACCTGGTCGTTCACTTGATTAAGTGCCTTCCAAACCTGGAGAACTTGTTTGTTGAGGTGATGATTCTCACGCCCAATGAAAAGCTTGTACCATGCATAGTGTAGCACTCCCTGCATCTCAAAGAGCTTGTGTTACATTTTGTCTGTAATGGATACACCCTATATCTAGGCATGTTTTTTTATTATATACTAGCAAAAAGGCCCGTGCGTTGCAACGGGAGAAAAAAAATCCTCTCATATCTATAGTTAGGTCAGTTGGACAAACTGTGCGTGGCCGGTTCGCAGGTTATGAGATCGAACCCTCCCATTGGCAATTTTATTTTTTGCCAGCTCTCCGGACCTGGGCCTCAGTGCGCCGCCAGGTGGGCTTTCATCGTTGGGCCAAAACGGGTGGCAAGTAACGGAATCAAATAGCGTACATTAAATTAACTGAAGCGGGACCAAACGAAACGGGACGAAACCAAGAATATCACCTACCTTTAATATTAGGTATAGATACATCTGTATCTAGGGAAATGTTCGACAAACTGATTGGCACGGGGGTCATAGAATTTATCGTTCATTTTCTCCTTCCATAGATCTTAAGTATCTTTCAACTTTTATGCGTTTTCAGGGAGGATTGATTGCTGATGGTGCAAGAAATATTTGGCGTCGCAAGCACAGTACGTTTGTCAAAGAACACATCATTCATTTAAAGACAGTAACGCTGGAAGATTATGAAAAAAGTGGGAAGAACACTAAGTTTGTGAGGTTCTTTATTCTAGAATGCAACGGAGCTAGAGACCATGAGGATTAAGTTTCGCTTTCCCTTGAACTTCACGCAAGAATTTTACGAACTGCAACAGAAGTTGTTCCTGTGGGAGAATAAAGCTTCCAAACGCGCCCATCTCAAATTACCAGCATGTTGCGATCATCTGTGCTTGGATTTGAAACACAGGCGTGTTGAATGCCTGGATTTGTCAGATCCATTCACTTGTGACTGCTGGAAACAAGGTTGTAGTTCGTTGCTCAAGCTAATACAGTTAGATGTTGTTGCGCCAATTCGAGACTGGGTTATGTCTAAACATGGCCAAACAATCCATTCGCCTTTTGCACTATTTTGTAAGCTTGTTATAACTTTGCTTTTGCGCTATACACCTGCTGTTCTGATAATTTGATAGTCTTATGTCATTTTATCTTGATGCTACAACATTTGTGTGTGGTAGTCGACCAGGGAACAAAAACATTTGGAAGAGAAGAGGCAGGGCCTTGCCTATTCTGCAATGAACGTGCATCTAGTGCATGTAAACCAGTGCGTCTGTAGTGACCGGACGACACTGGCTCCTTGCACACACACGCATGGCCGTGACTCTGCTTAATCTCAAACCGTGCTCCCAGCGACCTCAGACTGAACGTGACCCGTGGGGAAGTTTGGGACGTTGTGAGGGAGGATGGATCTAGAAACGTACGCCTTATTGTAGATTCAGGACCGTGCTTCTATGCGAATTTGTACGTGCCTTTCATGGAAATGCATGTTTGTGAACGAGTTTATTTCTGACTACAAACATTCGAGTCACGGAGGCATAGACGTGCGTCGGCTTCATAAGTAAGCGTGAAACTATAGTGCGGTGCTGCTGCCTTACATAGGACCGTGCTTTTGACAAGTCAGTGCCACGTTACCAGAGGCATGGTTCCCCACGCCTGCCAAAGCGACTGATGTGACTTGCTAGATCATAGTAACCCATGTCTCATGGAACGATCCAAGACGAGACATTGCTGACCTAGTAATTGTAGTATAGCTAACAACAGTCTTAAGGATTCAGTACGGTTTTGCGCCTCGCTAGCAGCACATTTCTTTAAAAAATAAAATATTCAAGGGATCAATATTTGATGTGCGTAGACCGTCACACACCTTTTGAAAGATTGCAAAAAATGAGATAGATGCCTTTATCCAAATAACCATGTCCAAGCATAAACTTATACTAGACGAGTATTCCTTGTAACGTTTCAAAAGAAGGCAACTGTTAATGATCATTCTTCGAGGATTGCCTTGATCATCAGGAGGTCATCAGTGTTCGCAAACCCTTGCCCCAAAAGATCACAGATGACGCTTTGCATCTTCTTTCTATTCTCCTTCAGCTTATGCACCTCCTCCTTCAGAAAATCGCTGTCCAGCTTAATCTCACCCCTCTGGTCCTTAAGATTCTGAATGGCACTTGTGAGAGACTTCTGAATGCGCTTGACGTCTTTATCAATGATACCCATCTGCTTCTTTTGCCTATCAATCTTCATGGTAGTTACATTAGTTCTTTCCATAGCTGCAACAAGATTCTCGAGCTTAAGGTTCACTTGTTCAATCTCCATTTTAAGCCTACTCATCTCTTCATTCTTTGCTTGCCTATCATCATTTCTCTCATGCAACATCCCCTAGAGCTTGAGTAGGCACCTCTGCATAATGATAGGCCATGGGTGGTCAACCCATTCGATGACTCCACATTTCACGCCTTTCTACGAACAAAAAGGAACAAAATGAGCAGAGACTATTAATACACTGCTGCACAAGCTTTGGGATATAATAAAGTTGACATATACTTGGTTTATAACCTCATTCAACTAACTATGTACTGTTTTTGTGTAATGTGGCATGTCAATGGTTAGGTACCCGCATAACTAATTATGGTACTTCGCCCACCCTGTCCACGGAGTTATTTCATAATTGTACTTAGTTTCTTTTAAGCCAGCTTGAATTAATATGGAGCTACCTCTGCAGTCAACTTATTTAGAGAGTTTTTTGAAGAATATACTGACCATTAAATAGAAGTCCCATTTGTAAACAAACATGAGAGTGTCTAGATCACTTCTTTTGTGTTCAGTGATGTATAATAAGTAGTGACCTTTACCTTTTATGTAAAGTAAAAGGACTACAGAATGTTCCTACAATCAACCGGAAAACACAAGAAGAAATCAGTCTAAGGACTACACAATGTTTCCTACAATCAACCGGAAAACACAAGAAGAAATCAGTCTTCTTTGGAAGATTACATGTCCTATATCCAAACAGTTTGATTCAACAAGAAAGTAGCTCGGATTTTTGAAAGTGACTAACTTTCACAGCACAGCCATAGAACCTCCTTCTCGTGTCAGTTCCTTCAAAGGCCACACACCTGAGAGGCTTGGTATCATGGAGAATACAGTAGAGAGGACGGTCGACCTATTTGCCACAAAAATCATGGTCTTCGATGGTATCAGGGTTCTCCTACAAGGACACATGAATGTTTAGAGCTCAGATCTTTTGTTGGGAAAACAAACCCAGTTCAACACTCTGCATGTAGCAGGAAATCACCTACATAGAAATCAAAATCCAGCTCAAGGAAGTTCAAGCCTTCCTTCCTTCCCTCTTCTCCGATCTTTGGTGTTGACATGGCACGGAGGGTGTGAGCAGATGCGGCGCCATAGGCGGCGTCGAATTCGAGAGGAGAGAGAGAGAGGATAGCGAGAGAGCGAGAGGGGAAATGAAAACGAGGGACTTCGACATGGTCCGGCTCGACCAAAGATTCCACCTACTCGCTAGACCCACCACCACCCTCCCCCGCTACCCCCCTTTTTTGCGCTGGGATGGCAAGGAGCCATTTACTTTTATCAGTAGTTTCAGTTTTGGCGAGCGAGTACACAAAATTACTTCCCTCTCCATAAATACATCGTTATGTGCGTCTCCTCTCCCGAGTCGCTTGCTCTTCCGCTCCCCCTCTTGTCTGGTTCCTTCCGTCTTACTTGCTTCGTCTTCCTCACTCTACTGTCCACACAGATAGATCTACGGTTCGCCCACTTGCTCTGAAATACAATAATTCTTCCCCTCATCATATTACTTATACGTTGCGCACTGTGTTTTGTTAGTTGGATTCCTGTTGTATGTTACCCTTTTAATTTTAGTTTTTGTGATAATATCTTACCCCTTTTAAGAGGTTCTATAGGGGAATAATCTTGGAGGATGACAGTTGATTTTTTTCCAGCTAGTTCGCTGCAAGCTTGTAGATTTGAGCAGGTCTGTGCGTGTTTTTTTGTTTTTTACAGAGAAACTGACATCAAGGGATATCACCATATCAGCATCTGCTCCGCTCTATCTTACTCGTTGAAACAAGCGTGTATCAGTGATTGATAACCCACAAGTATAGGGGATCGCAACAGTTTTCGAGGGTAGAGTATTCAACCCAAATTTATTGATTCGACACAAGGGGAGCCAAAGAATATTCTCAAGTATTAGTAGTTGAGTTGTCAATTTAGCCACACCTGGATAACTTAATATCTGCAGCAAAGTATTTAGTAGCAAAGTAGTATGGAAGTAACGGTAACAGTGGCAAAAGTAATAGTAGCAGTTTTGTAGCAATTATAACAGTGGCAACGGAAAAGTAACTAAGCAAAGAGAAATATGTGAAAAGCTCGTAGGCATTGGATCAGTGATGGATAATTATGTCGGATGCGATTCCTCATGCAATAGTTATAACATAGGGTGACACAGAACTAGCTCCAGTTCATCAATGTAACGTAGGCATGTATTCCGAATATAGTCATTTGTGCTTATGGAAAAGAACTTGCATGACATCTTTTGTCCTACCCTCCCGTGGCAGCGGGGTCCTATTGGAAACTAAGGGATATTAAGGCCTCCTTTTAATAGAGTACCGAACCAAAGCATTAACACTTAATGAATACATGAACTCCTCAAACTACGGTCATCACCAGCAAGTATCCCGATTATTGTCACTTCGGGGTTAACGGATCATAACACATAATAGGTGACTATAGACTTGCAAGATAGGATCAAGAACTCACGTATATTCATGAAAACATAATAGGTTCAGATCTGAAATCATGGCACTCGGGCCCTAGTGACAAGCATTAAGCATAGCAAAGTCATAGCAACATCAATCTCAGAACATAGTGGATACTAGGGATCAAACCCTAACAAAACTAACTCGATTACATGGTAAATCTCATCCAACCCATCATCGTCCAGCAAGCCTACAATGGAATTACTCATGCACGGTGGTGAGCATCATGAAATTGGTGATGGAGGAAGGTTGATGATGACGACGACGACGGATTCCCCTCTCCGGAGCCCCGAATGGACTCCAGATCAGCCCTCCCGAGAGAGATTAGGGCTTGGCGGCGGCTCCGTATCGTAAAACGCGATGAATCCTTCTCTATCATTTTTTTCTCTCCGAACGTGAATATATAGAGTTGGAGTTGAGGTCGGTGGAGTTCCAGGGGGCCCACGAGGCAGGGGGCGCGCCCAGGGGGGTAGGCACGCCCCCACCCTCGTGGACAGGGTGTGGGCCCCTGGTCTTGATTCTTTCGCCAGTATTTTTTATTAATTCAAAAAATATTCTTCGTGAAGTTTCAGGTCATTCCGAAAACTTTTATTTCTGCACAAAAGTAACACCATGGCAATTCTGCTGAAAACAGCGTCAGTCCGGGTTAGTTCCATTCAAATCATGCAAGTTAGAGTCCAAAACAAGGGCAAAAGTGTTTGGAAAAGTAGATGCGATGGAGACGTATCAACTGCCCCAAGCTTAAACCTTTGCTTGTCCTCAAGCCATTCAGTTGATAAACTGAAAGTGATAAAGAAATTTTTTTACAAACTCTGTTTGCTCTTGTTTTTGTAAATATGTAAAGCCAGCATTCAAGTTTTCAGCAAAGATTATGAACTAACCATATTCACAATAACATTTAGTTCTCATGTTTACTCATATCAATAGCATAATCAACTAGCGAGCAATAATAATAAATCTCAGATGACAACACTTTCTCAAAACAATCATAATATGATATAACAAGATGGTATCTCGCTAGCCCTTTCTGAGACCGCAAAACATAAATGCAGAGCACCTCTGAAGATCAAGGACTGACTAAACATTGTAATTCATGGTAAAAGAGATCCTGTCATAGTCATACTCAATATAAATAATAGTAATGGATGCAAATGACAGCGGTGCTCTCCAACTGGTGCTTTTTAATAAGAGGATGATGACTCAACATAAAGTAAATAGATAGGCCCTTCGCAGAGGGAAGCAGTGATTTGTAGAGGTGCCAGAGCTTGGTTTTGAAATTGAGATAAATAATATTTTGAGCGGCATACTTTCATTGTCAACATAACAACCGAGAGATCTCGATATCTTCCATGCTACACACATTATAGGCGGTTCCCAAGCAGAATGGTAAAGTTTATACTCCCCCACCACCAACAAGCATCAATCCATGGCTTGCCCGAAACAACGGGTGCCTCCAACTAACAACAGTCCTGGGGGAGTTTTGTTTGCAATTATTTTGATTTGGTTTGAGCATGGGGCTGGGCATCCTGGTGACCAGCCATTTTCTCGTGAGTGAGGAGCGGAGTCCACTCCTCTTGAGAATAACCCACCTAGCATGGAAGATACAGAAAGCCCTAGTTGATACATGAGCTATTCGAGCATACAAAACAGAATTTCATTTGAAGGTTTAGAGTTTGGCACATACAAATTTACATGGAACGGCAGGTAGATACCGCATATAGGAAGATATAGTGGACTCGTATGGAATAACTTTGGGGTTTATGGAAGTGGATGCACAAGCAGTATTCCCGCTTAGTACAAGTGAATGCTAGAAAGAGACTGGGAAGCGACCAACTAGAGAGCGACAACAGTCATGAACATGCATTAAAATTAATAAACATTGAGTGCAAGCATGAGTAAGATATAAGCCACCATGAAAATAAATATCGTGGAGGCTATGTTGATTTTGTTTCAACTACATGTGCCAAGTGAAGCCACTTGAATCATTCAAAGGAGGATACCACCCTATCATGTCACATCACAACCATTTTAATAGCATGTTGGCACGCAAGGTAAACCCTTATAAACTCCTAGCTAATTAAGCATGGCATAAGCAACTATAATCTCTAATTGTCATTGCAAACATGTTTCATTCATAATAGGCTGAATCAGGAACGATGAACTAATCATATTTACAAAAACAAGAGAGGTCGAGTTCATACCGGCTTCTCTCATCTCAACCAGTCCATCATATATCGTCATTATTGCCTTTCACTTGCACGACCGAACGGTGCGGATAATAATAATAGTGCACGTGCATTGGACTAAGCTGGAATCTGCAAGCATCTTAATACACAGGAGAAGACAAGATAATATGGGCTCTTGGTTAAATCAACAATAATGCATATAAGAGCCACTTCAACATTTTCATCATGGTCTTCTCCTCTCGACCCCCAAAGAACAAGAAAAGAAATAAAACTATTTACACGGAAAAGCTCCCAACAAGCAAAAGAAGAACGAGAAATCTTTTTGGGTTTTCTTTTAATTATTACTACTACAAGCATGGAAAGTAAACTAGCTAGAGCTACAACTAATTTTTTTTGGTTTTTCTCAAGGTTTTTCAAACACACAAGAAGAAAGCGAGAAAACAAAATAAACTAGCATGGATAGTACAATGAAAAAGTATGAGCACCGACAACTAGAATGAGTGTGTGAACATGAATGTAATGTCGGTGAGAAATACGTACTCCCCAAGCTTAGGCTTTTGGCCTATGTTGGTCTATGCCCATGGATCAAAGCTACTCTCTTTGGTGTACTGAGGAGGATCCTTGGGGTGCCACTGGTTGGTGATCACCTCCGGGTCCCACTGATAAACAGACTGATGGTGAGGATCAAGTGGTGGCCCCGGCTCGAGCTCTGGAGCTGGTGTTAGGCTCCAGTAGGCATGAATGGCCTCCGGCAGAACAAGGTACATGCCTGAAGATATGTTGAACAAAGAAGGAGCGGGCAAGGTAATAGTCTCAAAGTAATTTTTATCGAATATCAGTCTATAATTAAGCATATTTTTTATTATTCTTAACAATAAAATCATGTGCTACCATACTCTTATAGTCTAGAAAAATAGGAGGCAGCAACTTTTCCTCTTTCTCATAGTGTCTAATAGGTGTCTCAAAATATTTAGCAAGACGCGAAGCAAAGATACCTCCAAAGATGGGACCCTTCGTACGGTTCAGATTTAACCGCTTAGCAACAATAGCGCCTAAACTAAAAGTGGTATGACAAAACAAAGCATGGCGCAGAATAACAATATCAGGGGCACTAAGATTTCCACAGTTCCCGCGACCAATTAAGCATCTACTAGCAAATATTGCAAAGTAACGTAGAACAGGAAAGTGTATGCTAGTAATTCTTGCATCGTAAACCTTCCTCGTCTCCCCTACAGCGATCATATCAATAAACCCTTCCACATCGTTATGATGTGGTTCCTCTATGCTGCCCTCAAAGGGCAACTTGCAAACCCCACAAAAGTCATAAAGTGACATCTCCTTATACTCATCATATAAATAAAAATCCACCGAAGGTGGTGATCTCCTAGCATGGAAACGAAAATTTTGCACAAAAATATTAGTGAGTAAGAGATACCGATCGAGATGGTGGTGGAGGAAGTCGGTGAGGCCTGCATTCTCAGCCAAATAATAAAAATCATCATGAATCCCGGCTGCTCTCAAGAACTCATCACAAGGCCATTCACACGGCCGAACCTCCGCAGTGCGAGGGAGATTATATTTGGGCTTCTTACCCTCTTCACTTTGCTTATCATTCGAGCTTCAGCTCGAAGAGCCCCTCAATAATCTCTTCATCATTTTCTGAAAATTTCTAAAATTTTAGTAACTCAAAATAAAAGTGAACCAAACTCAATAAAATTGATAGCAACTACTCCCACAAGTGCCTAGAGACTATATCATGCATTAGAACTACTTGGGACCATATAAATTTGACATGCAAGCTCAAGAACAGGGTCACCTAAGCAGCAACAATTTGCAATGAATAAAGCACTAGAACAAAAACTAATTGGACCATTGGAGGAGTCACCTACCGAAGAACAATCCCCAAAGCAGTTTTGTGAGTGGAGCTTTGAGCAAGGAGATCGAAAATGGCAGCAAGATGAGCTAGAACTCGTGCTTGAGCTGGTTGGTGATTTTTTCTGGAGGAAGGAGTGTGTGGGTGCTGGAATAAGTGGAGGGGGGCCACCAGGGGCCCACGAGGCAGGGGCGCGCCCTAGACCCTCGTGGCCAGGTGGTGGCTCCCCCTGATGTGTTCTCAGTGCCAGATATTCTCAAATACTCTAGAAAAAAATCATATTTCAATTTCAGGGCATTTGGAGAACTTTTATTTTCGGGGTTTTTTTTATTGCAAGGATAATTCAGAAAACATTCAGAAAAAACTATTTTTGCTTTATTTAATCTAAATAACAGAAAGTAAACGGAGGGTACAGAGAGTTGTGCTTTCTAAATTCATCCATCTCATGCTCATCAAAAGGAATCCACTAACAAGGTTGATCAAGTCCTGTTAACAAACTCATTCCGAATCGCATGAAACCGGAGAATTTTCGAACATCACTAGGTTACCTCAACGGGGATATGCACATCCCCAACAATAAGAATATCATATTTCTTCTTGACAGTAGGAAGAGGAAATTCAAAACCTCCAATAATAATTGATGGAATTTTTCCAATAGAATTGATACTGTGGACTTGAGGTTGTTTCCTCGGAAAGTGTACCGTATGCTCATTACCATTCACATGAAAAGTGACATTGCCTTTGTTGGAATCAATAACAGCCCCTGCAGTATTCAAAAAAGGTCTACCAAGGATAATGGACATACTATCGTCCTCGGGAATATCAAGAATAACAAAGTCCGTTAAAGTAGTAACGTTTGCAACCACAACAGGCACATCCTCACAAATACTGACAGGTATAGCAGTTGATTTATCGGCCATTTGCAATGATATTTCAGTAGGTGTCAACTTATTCAAATCAAGTCTACGATATAAAGAGAGAGGCATAACACTAACACCGGCTCCAAGATCACATAAAGCAGTTTTAACATAGTTTCTTTTAATGGAGCATGGTATAGTTGGTACTCCTGGATCTCCTAGTTTCTTAGGTATTCCACCTTTAAAAGTATAATTGGGAAGCATGGTGGAAATTTCAGCTTCCGGTATCTCTCTTTTATTTGTAACAATTTCTTTCATATACTTAGCATAAGGATTCATTTTAAGCATATCAGTCAAACGCATACGCAAAAAGATAGGTCTAATCATTTCAGCAAAGCGCTCAAAATCCTCATCATCCTTTTTCTTGGATGGTTTAGGAGGAAAAGGCATGGGTTTCTGAACCCATGGCTCTCTTTCTTTACCGTGCTTTCCAGCAACAAAGTCTCTCTTATCATAACGTTGATTCTTTGATTGTGGGTTATCAAGATCAACAGCAGGTTCAATTTCTACATCATTGTTTGCTAGGTTGAGCATCAACAGGAACATCATTATTAGCATTTTCACTAGGTTCATGTTCATCACCAGATTGTGTTTCAGCATCAGATATAGAAATATCATTGGGATTCTCAGGTGTGTCAACAACAGGTTCACTAGAAGCATGCAAAGCCCTATCATTTTTCTTTCTCTTCCTCTTAGAAGGACTAGGTGCATCAACATTAGTTCTCTGAGAATCTTTCCCAATTCTCTTAGGATGGCCCTCAGGATACAAAGGTTCCTGAGTCATTCTATCCCCTCTAGTCACGACTCTAATAGCATTATCATTTTTCTTATTGTTTAATTCATTGAGAAAATCATTTTGAGCTTTAAGCACTTGTTCTACTTGAGTGGTAACCATAGAAGCATGTTTACTAATGAGTTTAAGTTTACCTTTAACTCTAGACATATAATCACTCAAGTGCTCAATCATAAAAGCATTACGTTTCAATTGTCTACCAACATAAGCATTGAAGTTTTCTTGTTTAACAATAAAATTATCAAACTCATCTAAGCATTGGCTAGCAGACTTATAATGAGGAATATCACCTTCATCAAATCTATAGAGAGAATTTACCTTTACTACCTGTGTCGGGTTATCAAGACCATGTATTTCTTCAACAGGTGGTAAATTCTTAACATCTTCAGCTTTAATACCCTTTTCTTTCATAGATTTCTTTGCCTCTTGCATATCTTCAGGACTGAGAAAAAGAATACCCCTTTTCTTCAGAGTTGGCTTAGGAGTTGGTTCAGGAAGTGTCCAATTATTTTCATTACTCAACATATTATTCAATAGCAATTCAGCTTGATCAACAGTTCTTTCCCTGAAAACACAACCAGCACAACTATCCAGGTGGTCTCTAGAAGCATCGGTTAGTCCATTATAAAAGATATCAAGTATTTCATTTTCTTGAGAGGATGATTAGGCAAAGCATTAAGTAATTGGAGAAGCCTCCCCCAAGCTTGTGGGAGACTCTTCTTCAATTTGCACAAAATTATATATCTCCCTTAAGGCAGCTTGTTTCTTATGAGCGGGGAAATATTTAGCAGAGAAGTAATAAATCATATCCTGGGGACTACGCACACAACCAGGATCAAGAGAATTAAACCATGTTTTAGCATCACCCTTTAATGAGAACGGAAATAACTTAAGGATATAGTAGTAACGAGTTTTCTCATCATTAGTGAATAGGGTGGCTATATCATTTAATTTAGTAAGATGTCCCACAACAGTTTCAGATTCATAGCCATAAAAAGGATCAGATTCAACCAAAGTAATTATATCAGGGTCGACAGAGAAATCATAATCCTTATCGGAAATACAAATAGGTGAAGTAGCAAAAGCAGGGTCATATTTCATTCTAGCATTCAAAGATTTTTCTTTCAGCTTAGCTAACAGTTTCTTAAGATCATATCTATCATTGCAAGCAAGAAAGTCTCTAGCAGTTTCTTCATCCATAACATAACCCTCAGGCGCAACAGGAAATTCATATCTAGGGGGAGAATCTTCATCATCACTTTCATCAATATTATCATTTTCAATAATTTCATTCTCTCTAGCCCTAGCAAGTTGTTCATCAAGAAATTCACCTAGTGGCACAGTAGTATCAAGCATAGAAGTAGTTTCATCATAAGTATCATGCATAGCAGAAGTGGCATCATCAATAACATGCGACATATCAGAATTAATAGCAGAAGCAGGTTTAGGTGTCGCAAGTTTACTCAAAACAGAAGGAGAATCAAGTGCAGAGCTAGATGGCAGTTCCTTACCTCCCCTCGTAGTTGAGGGATAAATTTTGGTTTTCTCGTCTTTCAAGTTCCTCATAGTGATCAACAGATATAAATCCCAAGTGACTCAAAGAATAGAGCTATGTTCCCCGGCAAGGGCGCCAGAAATTAGTCTTGATAACCCACAAGTATAGGGGATCGTAATAGTTTTCGAGGGTAGAGTATTCAACCCAAATTTACTGATTCGACACAAGGGGAGCCAAAGAATATTCTCAAGTATTAGCAGTTGAGTTGTCAATTCAACCACACCTGGATAACTTAATATCTGCAGCAAACTATTTGGTAGCAAAGTAGTATGGAAGTAATGGTAACAGTGGCAAAAGTAACAGTAGCAGTTTTGTAGCAATTGTAACAGTGGCAACGGAAAAGTAACTAAGAAAAGAGCAATATGTGAAAAGCTCGTAGGCAATGGATCAGTGATGGATAATTATGTCGGATGCGATTCCTCATGCAATAGTTATAACATAGGGTGACACAGAACTAGCTCCAGTTCATCAATGTAACGTAGGCATGTATTCCGAATATAGTCATACGTGCTTATGGAAAAGAACTTGCATGCCATCTTTTGTCCTACCCTCCCGTGGCAGCGGGGTCCTATTGGAAACTAAGGGATATTAAGGCCTCCTTTTAATAGAGTACCGGACCAAAGCATTAACACTTAATGAATACATGAACTCCTCATACTACGGTCATCACCAGTAAGTATCCCGATTATTGTCACTTTGGGGTTAACGGATCATAACACATAATAGGCGACTATAGACTTGCAAGATAGGATCAAGAACTCACATATATTCATGAAAACGTAATAGGTTCAGATCTGAAATCATGGCACTCGGGCCCTAGTGACAAGCATTAAGCATAGCAAACTCATAGCAACATCAATCTCAGAACATAGTGGATACTAGGGATCAAACCCTAACAAAACTAACTCAATTACATGGTAAATCTCGTCCAACCCATCACCGTCCAGCAAGCCTATGATGGAATTACTCACGCACGGCGGTGAGCATCATTAAATTGGTGATGGAGGAAGGTTGATGATGACGACGGTGATGGATTCCCCTCTCTGGAGCCCCGAACGGACTCCAGATCAGCCCTCCCGAGAGAGATTAAGGCTTGGCGGCGGCTCCGTATCGTAAAACGCGATGAATCCTTCTCTCTCATTTTTTCTCCCCGAACGTGAATATATAGAGTTGGAGTTGAGGTCAGTGGAGTTCCAGGGGGCGCGCCCAGGGGGGTAGGCGCGCCCCCACTGTCGTGGACAGGGTGTGGGCCCCCTAGTCTTGATTCTTTCACCAGTATTTTTTATTAATTCCAAAAATATTCTCCGTGAAGTTTCAGGTCATTCTGAGAACTTTTATTTCTGCACAAAAATAACACCATGGCAATTCTGCTGAAAACAACGTCAGTCCGGGTTAGTTCTATTCAAATCATGCAAGTTAGAGTCCAAAACAAGGGCAAAAGTGTTTGGAAAAGTAGATACAATGGAGACGTATCAGTGATCTACAGTCCTTTAACTCTATGTACCATTAGCCGAATGTTGAAATAAATTTATCTTTAATAATTAATGAACCCGAGTCTTATATACTGTTGCATCTCGCAGACAAACATGGCGTGTGGTGTTTGCAGGAACCTGAACTGTCCCGGTGTTGAATCTGATGTTGCCCAATCTTTCTTGATTGTGTCTTTGCCTCGTTGTTATGAGTCATGCGTGGTAAGTTTTACTACCAACCACGTGGCCAGTAAAAAACCTTCGTCACTGTCATTGTTGCAGTTACCTTTATTCCGCAGTCAGCAGCCACACGTATTCCTTCGCAACGAACTATACTGCGCATGCTTGTTTTTATTTTATAGGCCTTGATGTAATTAGAAGCTCAACTGTGTTGTATAGGTTTAATTAAATGTCATAGATGGTGCCTGTGCCTGTGCCTGAAAGCCGAGTAATTTCAAGGAAAAAAACACTTTCATGCATTTTTTCTGAAAATCAGTAAAACTTTTATATACCTTTGTTTTAATTTTACTTTTATGCAGTATGTCCCATGCTACTACCGAGACCAGGTCCTTTCTTTGATCTCTTTATGGAAAGATAAAGCTTTTGAGGATGGTTTTGAAGAAGAAGATTTTGACCTTGTATTCGGCACTACTGAGGAATTGTCTTACAAGATTAAGTTTACAGATGGCAACCACAGGTCTAAGTTTCATGGACGTGGATGGGAAAAGTTGATACATTACTATGATCTGTTTTACGATGATATTATAAAATTGGATTTGCAAGCAGAAGATTTCTTCTTTCCCATTGATTTGATGTTGAGTGAATCTCAAGGAGGTCACAAAGCCTTTCCCAAACCTTCCGTTGGTATGTTCTTTGTGCTCACAATGTAGTTTAAAACTGTAATTTTCCTTTTTAAAACCATTATTCGTTTATTTTAGTTTTAACTGTTCTATTCATTGCTTCACACATAGTGGCTAATACATGGTTGTGTTTATTTAGCTCTTGAAGGTCTCAGTTTATCAGAAAGGAGCTACATAGACAAGACAGTCTACTCCCGGGGCATAAAAGTTTGCTATATCGACATGGCTTGCATGATTAAACTAGTCCTGAATGCTAAACACATCCCTGCCATTACCATTGTGCACTGTCTATGTTTCACCAACGTTCACACAGACCGTTTGGTACGTCGTTGTTTCTTTCTCTAATCCACGTCAACATGTTTGTCCTCCTAATTTAATGCCAGAATAATTTGTTATTGTACAGAAAATCTCGGCTATTGTTACCAATGATCTTAGGATGAAGCTTGGATATCTTCCTCTCAAAGGCAGCATCAGGCTTGTTCAAATTTTCAGCAGCCTTGATTTACCTGGCACCTACTATATACACAATGATGGAAGGATGGCGATCACCGGGATTTCTGCTTTTGCAGATGCAGCCAGGCTTACAGTTGATTGCGTTGTACTCATGAGTATCCAGTGGCACACTATGCGCGCGGGGGGGGGGGGGGTCTGCTCTCACTTGTGATCACCGGTCTTTACAAAAAAACGGCATGACGCGAGACGTGTACGGTGATGGAGGGATGGCATTACACCACATATAAATTTTAACTACTGGTATCAAGTTAAGTATTGTATGTGTGTTATTTCAAACTATGAGTGCAGTTGAAATCCTCATAGTACACACCTAATAGAACTCATCAGTTCAAATTCTTATTTAGACTATGGTACTGAAAGCAGATGCAATCCTAAACGTGGTTGTTGTCGCTGTTGTTGTTGTTGTTCTGGTTGTTGTTGTTGTTGTTGTGGGTGTGTCTCTCGGTTCAAAATGTTTCCTTCGACATGTTTGCTCAGAGAGGCACTTGAACCTAGTGCGGGTTCGGTCCTATCTTATGAAGGCTCATGGTCATGCCTCTGTGCTTTGATTAACTTAGCTGACTCGTGCAGTAAGAGAGGCATGACCGTGAAGTTAGTGAAGGCATGGTCCTATAGTATAAGAGGAGACGGTCGTGCCTCTCAGTTGTCATTATTTTAGCTGAGTTGTGTACTCAGATAGGCACGTCGGTCGAGCAAGCAGAGGCACGGTCCCATATTACGAAGAAGACTTACGGTCATGCATCCCATGTCAAAAAGAAGAATTGCGATCGTGCGTCCGTGTTCAATATGTTTGTAGTGACACGTTGCTCGGAGAGGCATGTGCGTGAATCAAGTGGAGGCATGGAATCCGAATTGTTGCCACTGTTTGATGTCACTGTTCTTGCAACGACATCAGTTAAAAAATACTAGTCCAAACCGTCTCTCCAGATCCACCGCACCCGTCGCTCCTAGATGGATTTGATGCTTCTAGTACCAAGAGGGCAAGGCTCGTGCCACCGACGACGCATTCCTCTAGGTGTTTGGCGGTACCGGCAGGGACCGGTGAGGGTCCGCCCACTAGATCTGAGGAGCATGAGAAAAAAACTCGTCTGGACCGCATCAGCGATCTCCTGGACGTCATCCTAGGTGAGATCATCTCTCGTCTCCCCATCAGGGATAGCATCCGTACTCGAATCCTCACTCATCGGTGGCGTCCTTTATGGCGCACCGCTCCTCTTAATCTCGACTGCCGTGAGATCCCTGCCGCTCGTCTTTTTAAGCCTCTAGAAATAGTTCATATCGAGAAAATCTCCGTAGCGCCTCCTACCTGGGAGCTTGCCCGCGAAAGACACTTCGGAACTCGGTTCCGTCACAGATGTGGCACTGATGATACGACCCTTCCGGAAGCCATCCTCTCCGCCCATGGGGGCGCAGTTCACCGTCTCTGCATACTGGCGTGCTACCTCCAGTCCAGACCCTCCGCCGTCGACGCCTGGCTGAAATCATCCAAACTGAACGATCTCCAGGTGCTCGAGTTCTATTACATGTTTCCAGATTTCATGAGAGAGTGTGTCGTACAACCACTCACACACCCATCATCTGCGCCTTTTGCACCGGTGCCCTTCTCTCGGTTTGCATCCTCCCTACACACCGCCACCTTTTCTCTTTGCCAAATACCAGACAGTTACGTTCAGGCTCTTAAACTACCACTGCTCAAGAGGCTTTCACTTGTGGACATTGGTATATTAGACGTCTCGCTTGAAAGCATCATCCACTCTAGTTGCCCCATAGTCCGGTGCCTACTGCTTACTTGGAATATGGAAAGCTGTTGCATCAGAGTAAACTCACGTAACCTTGTAAGCATTGGAATTCACTGTGGACATGGCGAACTTGTTATAGAGGATGCCCCGTCACTTCAATGGTTGCTTAACGATATTCTGAGCAGCAACTTGCAGATAACTGTCATATCTGCACCAAAACTGGAGACCGTGGGAAAATTCCATGAATTTTTCTCTAAATCCAAGGTCACGCGTAACCCTACAGTTATCCAGGTACTTACTTTTCAGCTGCATTTGTCCGAGTAAACAAGTTTCATGTAATACAACCTTTTTTTTCAATTTTTAAAATCATTTTGCGTGCACCATGCAGGGTTTGCCAACAGTCAGCCTATCAACAGTGCTTCAAACGGTCAAGACTTTGCTCATCAAGATGTGTTTTGAAGTGGACGTGGTCGTTTCCCTGATGCAATGCTTTCGAAGCCTTGAGAACTTGTTTATCAAGGTGATGATTCTCACACACATTGAAAGCCCATATCATGCATACTGTACTACTTCTACTATATGTCTTAAAAATCTTGTCTTACATTCGTCTGTAAATTGGTATACCCGTGGCTAGACATGTTTTAGTATTACATACACCCGTATTTACAAAAAATCCAATATATACTTTACCAGGACGGAGGTAATAGAATTAATCATTCATCTGCTCTTTCGACAGAATCTCTATTTTTTTAGCTTAAGTATTTTCAATCTTCATGTACATCTAGGGAGGACTCTGTTACGGAGAAACAAATACATGGCGTCGTAAGCACCGACTGTTTGTCAAACGAGATGACTTTCGTTTGAAGACAATAACGCTGGATGACTATGAACCCTACTTGGTAAAAATTGAATTTGTGAGATTCTTTGTTATGAGTGCAAGCAAGCTTGAAACCATGAGGCTTAACTATCACTTCCACCAAGACTTCACAGAAGAATTTTACGAAAAGCAACAAAAGGATCTTCTGTGGCACAAAAGGCTTCTGAACGTGCTCGCCTTATATTATCAGCAACGTGCAAGCATCAGTTCTTTTATTTAAAACTCACGCGTGTTGAATACCTGGATTTGATGGACCCATTCACCTATGACTGCTGAACACAGAGCTGGAGTAAGTTGTTCAAGCTTGCAGGGTTACATGTTGTTGCGCCCTTTTGAACGTGCATTTTGTCTGAACATGAACAGACAACCCCTATACTTTTTTGCACCGTCTGTAAGCTTGCCATAACAATCCTTGGTAAGAAAGTGTTGTAACCGTGCTTCTCTTCTAACAGACGACACTAGATGTAAGCAATTTCAATATGGTGCCATTTGATATGGCTTTATAACATGTTACCAGATTGGTTCTGTCATATAGAGCAATACGCAGTTCGAAGGAAAAAAAACATTGAAGCTACAATAAATATAACTGTTGTTAGAACGAACAAGATGCTCATAGTATATTTACACGACCTGTTAGCCCGTGGATCTACTGGTTGTAAACTCATGCTCCGTGCTACGGGACGTCCGTGCCTTCCACATTGAATGTTTTAGTGGAAAGATTCTGAGTATTTACAGTCACGACACTGACTCTTGTTAGTATAGGACCATGCTCCTGATAATGAAGTCATCAGTGGGAACCTTTCCAATACTGAAGCACGTCCGTGCTTCGTACACCAATAAAACCGTGCCTCTCGTGACATGACGGCTGTTCTTCATCTTAAGGTCAGACTTTGTCTAGAAACTTCACAATCGTGGTTTTCTAACTGAGTATCCAGAGGGTTAGTACGCGTGCCTGTAGAGGCCTCACTTCGGCGCCTCCTCGCACACTTTTGTGCACCCAGAGAGGGTTTATGCCGAGCCAGGCCTGGAGAAACGCCACGCCCGTGCGTGTAGTGGCTCCCCAACAGTGCCTCCGGCGCCTGCATCTACGTGCCTCACGTGCCATAAGCCGTGACTCTTATCTGCCCGTGGAGCCAGACGCCCGTGGGTCCAGAGACTTCACAACGGTGCCTCTCCAATAGAGTATTCTCACCCATGCCTCTGCCACCACAGTTTTGTGCATCCATTGGGTTGACACTCGTGCCTAAGAGGCTTCATTTCCATGCCTCTGGTGTGTCAATCCACGTGCCTCACATGACACTTGTCGTGACTCTTACGTGCCCGTGTTTCCACACCCTTGTGGATCCAGAGAATCCACAACCCTGCCTCCCTAACCGAGTATTCGGATCCATGCCTCTGCCACCATAATTTTGTGCATTCCTAGGGTGAAAATTGTACGTGCCTGTAGAGGCTAAACTTCGGTGCCTCCGGAGCCTGCACCCTTGTGCCTCACATGACACGAGTCGTGACTTTTACGTTGCCCTGGAGACACACGCCCGTGGATCCAGAGACTTCACAACCGTGTCTTTTCAACCGAGTGTTCACAGCCATGCCTCTGCCACCACACTTTTGTGCATCCAGGGAGTTGATACCTGTGTCTGTAGAGGCTTCAATGAGGTCCGTGCCTGTACAGACTGCAATTAGGTGCCTCCAGCGCGTGCATGCACGTGCCTCACATGACACTTGCCCCCGTGTCGTGGCGCCACACCCCCGTGTCTCTATAGACCGCACAACCGTGCGTCCCTAACTGAGTATGCCTCTGCCACCAAACTTCTGTGTATCCGCACGGTTGATACCCGTGCCTCGTGAAGACGCACGTCTGTCGACGCCGTGACTATTCCACCATGTCTGTCAAAATCTTCTAGATTAGGTACGTACATATATTTTCGTCTTTGTGAATCGTGATACCCTAACCCTCTTTCTAGATCCACCGCACAGAGAGCTGCAACGGAGGTGGCACGAGCTCCGCAATGGAGATGAAGAAGCGTGCCTCTAGCAACAAGAAGATGAGGTTCGCGGCTGTACCCGTGCCCTCTAAGCTCGTTAAGAGGAGCGGCTATGGCCCGCCCACTGCATCCGAGAACCATGTCGAGTCTGGTCCGGACCGCATCAGCGATCTCCCGGACGCCATCCTCGGCGAGATCATCTCTCGTCTGCCCATAAAGGAGGGCATCCGCACACAAGTGCTCGCATCTCGGTGGCGCCGCATATGGCACACCGCACCCCTCGATCTCGACTTTCGTGTGATCCTTGATACTTGTTCTACCAGATCTCTGGAAAAAATCTGTTGCAACTGCCGTGGAGAATCTGTGGCTGATGACTTCAGTCTTCCTGTATCTATCCTCTCCAATCACGAGGGCCCGATTCGCCGCCTCTGCATCCCGACAAGCTACCTCCAATGCCAACCTTGTGGCGTCGATGAGTTGTTCCTGTCTCAGAATCTGGACAAACTCCAGGTTTTAGAGTTCTATCACATATTCCCAAATTTCTTCTACCCAGGGCCCAGGCAAGCACGCAGAATCCCTTCTTCTATGCCGTCGCCACCAGCATCCATCTCGAGATTTCGCTCGTCTCTCCACACCATCACCTTCGCCATGTGCAAACTAGAAGACAATCTAGTAGAAATGCTTCGCCTCCCACTGCTCAGGAGACTTTCGCTGGTGGAGGTTTATATATCAGATGTCTCCTTGTGGAAGTTCATCCACCACGGTTGCCCTGCCCTGCAGTGCCTACTGCTTGATTGCAACAAGAAATTCTGCTGTCTACGAATAAACTCAGCTAGGCTTGTAAGCATTGGCATCCGTTTTGACGGAGGAAAACTAATCATTGAGGATGCCCCTTCCCTCCGGAGACTGCTACATGATTCTGTGGACGCACAACTACAAATAACAGATGTCTCTGCTCCTATGTTGGACACCTTGGGAAAAATTTCTGAATTACCCAATGAAATAAACAACGTCATTGGGTCTACAGTTATTCAGGTACTGCCTCTACACGTTACTTTGACCCGCGTTATTCAAAAGCACATAAGATTCACATCCACAAGCTAATAATATCATGTTATGTACTCAATGAAGGGTCTCTGCATAAGTAGCATACACGCGGTGCTGGATTCTGTCAAGACATTGTTTATCTCATAGACATGCTTTAATCTCGATGAGATTGTTGACTTGCTGCGATGCTTTCAATGCTTCCAGAACTTGTTTATCGAGGTGATGATTTCACACACGTTGAAAGCCGACGCACAATATACATAATATACTGGCACTAACTGCTCAGTTTTCTCTTCATGTGTGTTTAGGGGGGAGGATGGGATCAAAGAGGTATAACAAATGAATGGCGCCAAAAGCAGCAGGTGTTTCTCAATAATCACGACATTTGTTTGAGGACATTAACGCTGGAAGACTATGAAGTCACAGATGCAAACACTGAATTTGTGACATTCTTTATTCTCAATGCTAGGATGCTACTGACCATCAGGCTTAAGTTTGGCCTGCACAGGGATTTCACTTGTGAATTTTACAAACGACAAGAAGAGGCACTGCAGATGGACAAAAGGGCTTCTAATTGTGCTCAGCTTAAATTAACAACAACTTGCAAGCATATGCACATGGATTTTAAAAACACAGGTGTTGAATATCTGGATTTACCAGATCCATTCAACTGTGAATGCTGAAAACAGGTTTGGAGAGATGTACTTGCGATATTGAATGAGTGCATTGTGTAAACATGGTGAAACAATTCTCACTCGTTTTGCACCGTAGCATCTGTAAGCTTTTTTTCAGGCAGTAAGCACATATTTTCTAAAATAGGAATATGAATGTTTGTGATATCAATTACGTGCTTTCTGTTTTCAATATCGATCATATGTTTGTAGACCCAAAGGTAAAAAAATCAGCTCACACATGCTAAAAAATCAAACTCGTTTCCTCTTGTTGCTTGGCATGAAATTATGTCTTTTAAAAGCAACATGCGTCTACTGCCAACCTGCAACTGCTGCAACCGCACCTCTCCGAAGGACGTCCGTGCATCCCACAGGAAACGTGCATCAAGAGGTTGTGAAAATCGTGTGTCCGTGTGAACGCGTCACTGAAAACATTCGAAATACGCAGGCACTTCAGTGCCCCTTTTAATTGCAGACTGTGTCCCTCCAAGAGACCGTGTCAGAAAAGAACAATTCAGAAAATAGTAGCACGGTCTTGCGTCATTTAAACATACACCCGTGCCTCTCTCAGTGAACAAGCAACTTAAAATGTTACAAAAACAGAGGCACTTCAGTGCATTTTCTACGTAGAGAACCGTGCGCACCGTGGCTTCACTTCCATGTCCTTCAGAGTGGTCGTGTCATGCGAAAACAACTAGGAGAACACAAAGACGTTCGTGCGTCGTGCACATGTACAATTGTGCGCCAACTGCTTAAATACCGCGCCTCTGTCAATGAACATGTCACAGAGAACATTTCAAATATAGAGGCACTTCCATGCGTCTCATTCTTATCCTTGCAGGACGATGTGCACCGTGGCTTTACGTCCCTGTGCCTCCTAGAGACCGTGCTAGGGAAAAATACTTCGGAAAACAGAAGCATGGTCATGCGTCATTGACATCCACAACCGTCCCACGACTGCTTAAAGACCGCGCCTGTCTCAGTGAACGCGTCACTGAGAAAATTTGGAATACAGAAGCAAAGCCGTGCCTTATGTGCATGTAAATCCGTGCGTGTTGGGGCCGTCAGTCCGTGCCTCTATTCTCCTAATAAGCCAATAGTCTTATCTTTGCCGCTATACAGTAGCCCCATGTCAGTGAGCAGGTGCGTATTATAACTGTCTGTTCTATTTTGTGCCAACCCAGACCCCCCCTCCCACTCACCCGCTGTAGAGTTCATCGTCTCTTCTCTCTCGATTCTTCCTCTAGATCTAGGGTTAGTCCATTTTCTCTTAATTTCTATGTGAATTTTTCGCTACGATCCGTTTCCCTCTCTGTTGGGTTCGTCTCTTCGTGTTTGAAAGTGATGCATCTACGCTGTTATGCTAGGAATTGCCTGGAAATTTGTTGTGATCTAAACCAAATCCACGCAGTACGAGGCCGAACCTGTACACGACCCGTGCCTCTTAGGGGTGGGGTTGTCTAGGAGTCGGCGTTTGTGCTTGAGAACGCTACGAGCTGCAACGTCCTGCAGCGTCCAAGTCCCAGGTGAGCGATGAACTTCGCCGAGGGAGGTTGGTAGTTTAAATTGAAGCCCGTTAGGTCTTGCAAACAACGGCGGTGGCTGGAAGTCCAAGGGAGTGGCCAGACGTTGCGCTCTATTGCCTAACCGGCCATAGGGTGCTAGAGGTCGGCGTTTGGGGTGCTGTTGACTGGGAGTCGGCGTTTGTGCTTGAGGACGGCGTTTGTGATCCTGTAGGCTGGGGGCAAGGTTAATGTTGATGGATCACCCGTTTCAAATACCACCTAGCCACACATGTTCTGGTGGTTGGCGTCGGTGCCGGTAGCGTAGGGTTGCGGATGACGTTGCTGGGTGCAGCTCTGACGAATTTAGATAAAATTTTAATGTTACAAACACTTTTTTGAGCCGCTTGGTGATAGACTATTGTTTCTGCTTTTTGCTTGTCTTGTCTTGAAATATATATTTGCTAAAGCTGCTTTTATAACCAAGCAGTAGATATCCTTTCACTGATTGACATTGACAGCCAAGATTGTGAACTGCTCTAAAAATAGTCAATATTGAATTGTGATGAATTAAGCAACCATTTTTGGAAAATAAAATACTAATTTAATTAAATTCATATTTCCTCTGTTATTACTATTGTTGTAGAACTGAGCTTTGCACATGTCTTTTTAGGAAATTGTTTGTGAACGACCATTTATGAAAGGTGCCCCTTTTAGCCCAATAGTTTTTCAAGATAATATAAGTTTCCTTGTGTTGAGAATTTCATATAAACGTTGTGCTGAAACAATGCAGACATGGAAAGGCACCTATGCCAGCACAGCAACACCTTTGTATTCAATACAAATGATACCAGCACAACAACAGAAGCACTAGCAGACAACCAAAATACTACCACCTCCAACCAAGCGCCAGGACGAAGCACATGTCAGCACGAGTGGAAGCAAGGAACCCGACAAAGGCACCAGCAGAGGATCAGGTGAAACATTCGGAAGGATAGATGAAATGTTGCAACAAGTACTCGACGAAGCAAAACAGATACCCGGAATAACGACCAGGGCTGGACACCAATGCAGCGAACAAGAGGAGAAATTAGATCAAAAATACAAGAACTCAGTTGTGCAACAAACAATGTCCCTGGTGGAATATTTTGCACAACTTAGAGAATTTCAGGACATAGTTTGCATAATGAACTTAGCAGAAGAGACCACGCTGAAGGTGCAAGATCGAGCAGATGCAGGAGCCACAACTGCACTAGTCGATGGCAACCACACGAAAGAAGTCGTAGCTGCAGCAGAAGCAGGGGGAGAAGAAAAAGAAAGAAGGAAGAACAAGACCAACAAAACAAACACGAAGGGAAGAAAAGAACAAAAAAAATCAAGAACACAGACCTCAAGAATTAGCCAGAGGGAGACAAAAGAACAGAACAAGGTGCAAAAAGAGCAAAGTAAGGAGCACGTATCAACTAACACAGCAAGTGCCGAAGGACAGCAAGACCAAGGTAGAAAGTAGTTGCAGAAACAGAGAATCAACATGAGAAACAGGTAAATGAGAACAAATACATCATCCATGTGACTCAAAAGCGATGCTTCCAAACTTGAACTTAAAAAATTGGTCTTCCATACTATCAGGGGCACGGCAACAGAACGCCACCCCAACATAAAGGCCAACAACAACATGTCGTCAAGAACACCGAGCAAGAGGATCCAAGCAAAAGAACAAGCAACCGCACAATAGATAATGCTCCCTCAAAAGCGTCAACAGGAGCAGTACAAGAGACGAACAGGATCGGGGCCAGCAAAGACGTGAGTATAAAAAATCAGTCTCTTCTTTCTAATAACTCTCTTATTTCTAAACTAGATACAGTTTTGAGTTAACTGGCAAATCTGCAATGAAATATACACTCAGCTGGACAAGTATCATATCGGCGGTCCCGCAAACGAGGCACGGGCCGATCTACCATCGACCGTTAATAGCACGACAGATAAACAAGAAGAAAACAACAAAGGAGAGGTAAAACTCCCAAACCCACTTTGCCCAATACTGTTAACTCATATGTTTCATCTATCAGGTATTACAAGCACAACAAAAGGAAAAGCATGCCCATGCAAAACAAAAAGTTGATGGACAAGAGCTTTTCAGCACAACAACATTCCAGATGACCGATACAGGGGAGAAAGCGTCAGACACTCCACCTGATGACACACCCAAGGCTGGTATACATAGCAAAGAAAAAGTGGACGCACAAACGGATATCCCAACCACCGGCGCAAAGGTAAAATTCAACAAGAACCATTTTTCCAAAATTTATAAGGAATGTACTGCCCAGTACAACCTGCCACAGTAATACAAGAATTACAAGGAATGAATCACACTTTTCCTTTCATGAAACGCAGGGAACAAACGAGAACGCTCATGTCAAAGAATAGCAAGGAGTACAAACGGAGCAAGCCAAAAAACAAGGGCAAATGGTGATTCAAATAGTACCCAGTACCCCGACTAAAGAGCAGTCTTCACCTGACAAACACAACCGAAAAGAGATCCCACCAGCATCAAAGACCGAAGAGGTGAAGTTCCACGCACCTGCTCCTACAACATTAAAAGAAAAAAGTTATGCATGCACACATGAAGTCCAAACTTTATTTACATTTTTTGATTGAACAGAAGAAAGAAACAAATGAAGCAGAAGATGTGCCTCAACAAGCGATAGAAAGTGCTGCTGCCGCTCGACAATGTACAAAAACTTCAGAAGACAAAGAAGAAGCAACAGGCACGGCACCAGAGACAATGAATGTAGAGGTCAAGCTACAAAACCTCTTTCTATAGCATATAAAAAAATACATCCCACAGACAGAAACGCAGACACATTTTAATTCTTTTTGCGTTCCGGCAGATGCAAGAAACAGAGGAGAGAACCAACATTCAAGACCAATAAACACAACAACATAAGGGAATGGAACAAGCGGAAGATGTTCTTCCAACGGCACACAGCATCACCGCTGTAGACCAAGCCAGAAAACCTTCACTGTCCGGCCAAGAAATAACAAGGATGGCAACGGCGCAAAAGATCGAAAAGGTGAAGTGAGATAAGCTGCTTTTAGGAAATTTGAAAGTTGACACAAATGCAATCTCATTTACTTACCTCTATGTCTCAATAGCCACAAGACAAAAATGACGACACCATAGATGAACAAAACGACAAAGATCCAGAGGAGGTCCAAAAACCTCCACTCAGCGGAGGAAAGGTCAAAGAGGCAGCACCGGCGGAAACGAGTGAAAAGTTGAAGCTACAATAGAAAATTTCAAAGACACACTAAACATTTGAGTACTTTTCTTAGGGAATGGACACTAACCTACAATGAAAATAACGAGCATATTTATTTACTTTTTAACCACACTTTTGCATGATAACGCAGAAACCTCAAGAAAACACACACACGGACACAAGCAAAGAAGCAAAGGCCATAGTGCATTGGAAAACCATGGAGCAAATATTCCAGAGAGAGAGTCAGACAATGTCATGAAAAACACCGCATCATCAGACAAGCAAGATTGTGTTGTAAAAGAGGTTGCCGCCACAAGCACGACAGTAACCCAGGACGGCACTCAAATAGAACGTGAACCGTTGATCATGCAAAACCCGGCAACCGAGGAGGGCACAAAAGAGGAAGGGATCAAAGATAGTGATCACATGAGCGAAGCCATCCAACACCTGTACGACAATGTCATGACAGCGAAAAAGGACAAAGGGTAAGTTCATGTTACCACCAAGCAATTATTTCTTCCAATGATTTCCTCCCTTAAACATTTTATACGTGTATATATATGTGTGTGTGTGTGTGTGTGTGTGTGTGTTGCAGAGACGAGATTTTAATAAGAATAGAGATATCACCACTGAAGGTCAGCCAAGTTGCAGAAAGCTTCGAGATTGGAAATCCAGTGGGCAGCGAAACCATCCATCCCATGCTAATGATGTTGAAAAAGCAACTCAGGGGCACAAAGAGAAAGATTCTATCAATATACCACACCGTAAGTAAAGATGACGGCAAAATCTCAAGTTTCAACAGTGAATATCTGTACATCGATTGATCAACCTTTTGTGTTCAACTGAATTTACAAAATTCTTTTACACACATGTGACAAAACAAGCAGGAAACAATACATAGAGCCAATCGGGAAGATCCACTGGAGTTGAAAAATAAAGACGAAGCACACGTCAGAGATAAAACAATGCGTAAAAGGCTTAAAAGATTCCTTGATGTGGAAGAAGGAGAGCAACTACAAGATTTCGACATGGTAAGCACATCTCATGTTACAGATAAGAGATACAATCACGGCACTACAATCCCGTCTTACGATCAACAAATCATGACTAAATCTAAGAAGGGTCCCTTATTTATTTATTTTGGATTTTGCAGTTCTTTCTACCAGTTTGCATAGGCGGGCATGTTCAACAAGGAACTATGGGCCACTACTTCACTGTTACAATTAACATGAAAAAAGAGTGCTTTGAACTCCTTGACTCTTCAACAACTGAATATCCAGGCACAACAGATTACTTCAACACAGTAACAAGCAGGGTAAAGAAGATATGAAAGCAAATAAGCACATGGCTCCAACTGTCTCCAAGTAGTATTGACCATTTCAAAAAGGTCAAATGCAGTTGCCACTTCAGGGAGAAGACATGTAAGCACTTCCAACCTTTCTCCTTTTCCTTACTCACTGTAACAATTATTAATACATTTCATAAAAAACATAGGACGTTAGGGCAACTTCATCTAAACTGCCCAAACGTCTTTGGACAGCGACAATAACCAATCATTCTTCTACTTGCAGACTGGACTGTGCGTTCTATATGTTCATGAACGCGAAGCACTACACCGACGGTGGAGAAACAGTGCTACTGACAGAAGAACAAGTCCCAGAGTTGAGGAAGAAATTTCTCTATCAAATGATCAACAAATACAGAGATACGACCGCACTGTCATTAATCAACTACACCACAGGTTTCTCTTTCTAAAGACAACAAAGTAAAATTTTACTCATCTAATTTTCAGAGATACACCAATAAGTTTTTATTTTTTATTTTAACAGATATGCTGAACTGTGAGGTCGATATGGAAGACAGAGAAATGCAACGAATACATTGTGACATAGTAGAACAAGAGATTCCTCCAACTCCCGAGCACATTGGGACATGCGCTCGAGAGTTAGAAGTTATTGAGATTAATGACACAAGCAACGATGAGGAGAAAGAAGATTATCATGTGAGCAGCAAGGATACTACCAAAGTGTCTGAAGAAGCACTCACGGAAGAACATGCCCAGACAGATGTTGATTTATAGAGGGAACAACATGTGCAATCAGACACTGATTTACAGAAGGAAGACAAACGGAAAGATCCATCGATAGAACCAGACAGACCACCCCCAGATAAAAAGACCGAAGAAATAACAGGCTCTCCTTTAGAAGGTGATAACACGACAAAGAGCGTACCAACTCGCCAACAACAGCTTTCCAAACAGAACAAGAACCCTGTTGGTGAAGATCGCATATCAGGAACATCAACCAAGGCGAAACATGCACAAGAAGAAAAGAAGCAGAAAGAGAAGGATTTAGTAGAAAAGATACTTCAAAAGAGGAAATGCAACGCAGTAGTCTCGGTAGAACCGAACATCAAAAACAACAACACAGAAAAGGGAACACCAACATCTGGGCGGCTTAACGAGCAGGCACAGTTCGATCACGACAAGAAAAAGGCAAGGCATCTTGCAAGAGTGCAGACAAGTTCCCCAAAACCCTCAACGATTCAATCATCAGAGATCATCTCAGCAAACATAATCTCAATTAAGAGGCCATTCAAGTGAGCAAGCAAGGAATTTGAGAAAGTCAACGTTGCATCACTTGTTCCAGGAGATTTCATTTACAAAGAAAAGGCCATGCAACTCTATAGATATCTGATGAGCCGACAAGGACAGAAAGAATGTGGAGGGTAAGAAGATTCTCCTTGTTCCATGGAAACAATTACAGAGAGCTGCAGATTCTCTAACATCCAACTAACCATTCACTCACCTAGTTCTAAGCCCTCCTTGCTTGCAGAGAACGGCTATATAAAAGCTCAAAGCGGCAAGACTACATTTCAGGAAAATCCTTCAAGGAACAAGCAGGAAAAGGAGAAACACAAATGGAGGGCACCATGCTAAAAGCGTTACTGGACGAATGGACAGAACAAGAACAATTCAACCCAGACGACATATGTACTCCCTGCGGATTTCGCAAATGTATGCATACCTCACCCACAAAAATACCACCATCATTACTGTGACAGAATATTTAACTAAAAACACACACTCTCTTTCTTGAAGCTGGTGCTCGGCCTCAATTATAAAAAAGGAGAGATATCATAATTCAATGAGGACGATGCACTAAAAGGATTGGAACTCCTCGTGAGAGGTAAAAACATCCTACATTCGAAGATGGTAAGTTCAGAATTATTACTGAACACATGACTTATTATCCTTGAGCTTCAACAATTAAATGAAATTTAATTTTTACATCAACAATGATCTCCTCTCTCAACGTAGATCATGATACCTCATCACACAGACAACCACTACACGCTCTACGTACCGAACAAGTACAGAGGTAGCATCGACATTCTTGACTCACTGAACTACGTAAACTACGCCGGTTCCTCTTGGAGTGAACACCATGTGCATCGAGCAGAACTGGTATGTACTTTTGTACATTGATTTATTCTTTTCCTCGTGATAGTATGATATGCTTACTTTTCTCAATGTCGCGCCCAAACAACAAAACCAAAATGCAATCACAGATGAGAAGGATGTCCGTACTGATGAACAAGTATCACCAACTAAAACACAAGAACCAACCAGACTGGGAAAGGATAGCAGAAAGGCCTCACAGGGTCTGCACACCAAAGCAAGAGGGAACACAATGCGGGCACTTCACGGCCCAATTTGCAAAACACTGGAATGGGAAAGAGCTGGTCAAGGACAGAGAGGATTTTCATGTAAGTTACCAGTACATACACATCGAATTATTTGATTTCTTTATTACCGTAATTAGTTTATTCACAATCGTGGACAACACGTAACTATAAACCATACATTTTGACATGCCTGCAGCCCAGCAAGGTGGATGCTGAATGGAAACCAGAGTACGTATTCACACTCATATTCGGTAAAACCAACCAAATAAAGCAGCATCAACTTCCTGCAAAACTCAAGGAGTTCAAACCAGAGACTACCAACCTTTTTTCGCCCATGAAAGGTAATATAACTATTTTCATTTTTACCATCAGTCAACATGACAAGAGCTTCAAATATTTTTTTTAGAAACAACAGCCATAAATTTTTATCTGTTTTGAAAGAGCGAGACGAAAAACACCAGCATCAATCAGGGAGTAGCAAGAAATACCCGCGACATCGGCATTCGTTCAAACACGTGGATAAGGCAAACGAGCTCTACGAGATAGTCATGAGTGACACATGGCAGAACAAATTCAAAAGGTGACTTGGTTCCTTTTGCATATGAAATTAGATAAAGTTACGCGGTCCCACTGCCACTCCCGCGTGGCTCCTGAGACTTCACAACCGTGCCTCTGTAACCGAGAATTCTGACACATGCCTCTGCCACCACACTCTTGTGCATCCAAAGGGGCTATACCCCGTGCCTCGAGAAGCCGCAAGTCCGTTCCTGCGTTGCCTTCAATGTCATGCCTCTTGTTCCTACATCCACGTGCCTCACGTGACACTTGCCGTGACTCTTACGTTCCCCGTAGTGCGACACCCACGTGACCTCACAACCGTGGTTCTCTAACCGAGTAGTCGGACCCATGACTCTGCCACCACACCTTTGTGCATCCGCGTGCATGTACGTGCGTGTGGTGGCTTCACGTCTATGCCTTCCATGCCTGCACCCACGTGACTAACGTGACATGCGCCGTGACTCTTACGCGGTCCAACCGCCACTCCCGCGTGGCTCCTGAGACTTCACAACCCTGCCTCTGTAACCAAACATTCTGACACATGCCTCTGCCACCACACTCTTGTGCATCCACAGGGTTGATACCCCGTGCCTCGAGAAGCCGCAAGTCCGTGCCTGCGTTGCCTTCAATGCCGGGCCTCCAATGCCTACATCCACGTGCCTCACGTGACACTTGTCGTGACTCTTACGTGCCCCATAGTGCCACACCCACGTGACCTCACAACCGTGGTCTCTAACCGAGTAGTCGGACCCATGACTCTGCCGCCACACCTTTGTGCATCCTGAGCATGCACGTACGTGCCTGTGGTGGCTTCACATCTGTGCCTTCCATGCCTGCACCCACGTGACTAACGTGACATGCGCCATGACTCTTACGCGGTCCCACTGCCACTGGCTCCTGAGACTTCACAACCGTGCCTCTGTAACTGAGCATTCCGACACATGCCTCTGCCACCAAACTCTTGTGCATCCACAGGGTTGATAGCCCGTGCCTCGAGAAGCTGGAAGTCCGTGCTTGCGTTGCCTTCAATGTCGTGCCTCTGATGCCTACATCCACGTGCCTCATGTGACACTTGCCGTGACTTACGTGCCCCGTAGTGCACCACCCACGTGACCTCACAACCGTGGTTCCCTAACCGAGTAGTCGGACCCATGACTCTGCCGCCACACCTTTGTGCATCCAGAGCATGCACGTACGTGCCTGTGGTGGCTTCACGTATGTGCCTTCCATGCCTGCACCCACGTGACTAACGTGACATGCGACGTGACTCCTACGTGGTCCCACTGCCACTCCCGTGTGGCTCCTGAGACTTCACAATCGTTCCTCTGTAACCGACCATTCTGACACATGCCTCTGCCACCACACTCTTGTGCATCCACATGGGTGATACCCCGTGCCTCGAGAAGCCACAAGTCCGTGCCTGCGTTGCCTTCAATGCCGGGCCTCCAATGCCTACATCCACGTGCCTCACGTGACACTTGCCGTGACTCTTACGTGCCCAGTAGTGTCACACCCACGTGACCTCACAACCGTGGGTCTCTAACCGAGTAGTCGGACCCATGACTCTTCCGCCACACCTTTGTGTATCCAGAGCATGCATGTACGTGCCATTGGAGGCTTCACGTCTGTGCCTTCCATGCCTGCACCCACGTGACTAACGTGACACGCACCGTGACTCTTACGCGGTCCCACTGCCACTCCCGCGTGGCTCCCGAGACTTCACAGCCGTGCCTACGTAACCGAGCATTCTGACACATGCCTCTGCCACCACACTCTTGTGCATCCACAGGGTTGATACCCCATTCCTCGAGAAGCCGCAAGTCCGTGCCTGCGTTGCCTTCAATGTCGTGCCTCCTGTGCCTACATCCACGTGCCTCACATGACACTTGTCGTGACTCTTACGTGCCCCGTAGTGCCACACCCACGTGACCTCACAACCGTGGTTCTCTAACCGAATAGTCGGACCCATGATTCTGCCGCCACACATTTGTGCATCCAGAGCGTGCACGTACGTGCCTGTGGTGGCTTCACGTCTGTGCCTTCCAGGCCTGCACCCACGTGACTAACGTGACATGCGCCGTAACTCTTAGGCGGTCCCACTGCCACTCCCGCGTGGCTCCCGAGACTTCACAACTGTGCCTCTGTAACCGAGCATTCTGACACATGCGTCTGCCACTAAACTCTTGTGCATCCACAGGGTTGATACCCCGTGCCGTGAGAAGCCGCAAGTTTGTGCCTACGTTGCCTTCGATACTGTGCCTCCGATGCCAACATCCACGTGCCTCATGTGACACTTGCCCTCACTCTTACGTGCCCCATAGTGCCACACCCACGTGACCTCACAACCGTGGTTCTCTAACCGAGTAGTCGGACCCATGACTCTGCCGCCACACCTTTGTGCATCCAGAGCGTGCACGTATGTGCCTATGGTGGCTTCACGTCTTTGCCTTCCATGCTTGCACCCACGTGACTAACGTGACATGCACCGCGACTCTTACGCGGTCCCACTGCCACTCCCGCGTGGCTCCTGAGACTTCACAACCGTGCCTCTATAAGCAAGCATTCTGACACATGCCTCTGCCACCACACTCTTGTGCATCCACAGGGTTGATACCCCGTGCCTCGAGAAGCCGCAAGTCCGTGCCTGCGTTGCCTTCAATATCGTGCCTCCGACGCCTACATCCACGTGCCTCACGTGACACTTGCCGTGACTCTTACGTGCCCCGTAGTGCGACACCCACGTGACCTCACAATGGTGGTTCTCTAACCGAGAGTCGGACCCATGACTCTGCCGCCACACCTTTGTGCATCCAGAGCGTGCACGTACGTGCCTGTGGTGGCTTCACGTCTGTGCCTTCCATGCCTGCACCCACGTGACTAACGTGACATGCGCGTGACTCTTACGCGGTCCCACTGCCACTCCCGCGTGGCTCCTGAGACTTCAAAACCGTGCCTTTGTAACCGAGCATTCTGACACATGCCTCTGCCACCAAACTCTTGTGCATCCACAGGGTTGATACCCCGTGCCTCGAGAAGCCGCAAGTCCGTGCCTACGTTGCCTTCAATGCCGTGCCTCCGATGCCTACATCCAAGTGCCTCATGTGAAACTTGTCGTGACTCTTATGTGCCCCGTAGTGCCACACCCACGTGACCTCACAACCATGGTTCCCTAACCGAGTAGTCGGACCCATGACTCTGCCACCACACTTTGTGCATCCAGAGCGTGCACGTGCGTGCCTGTGGTGGCTTCACGTCTGTCCCTTTCATGCCTGCACCCACGTGACATGCGTCGCGACTCTTACGCGGTCCCACTGCCACTCCCGCGTGGCTCCTGAGACTTCACAACCGTGCCTCTGTAACCGAGCATTCTGACACATGCCTCTGCCACCACACTCTTGTGCATCCACAGGGTTGATACCCCGTGCCTCGAGAAGCCGCAAGTCCGTGCCTGCGTTGCCTTCAATGTCGTGCCTCATGTTCCTACATCCACATGCCTCACATGACACTTGCCGTGACTCTTACGTGCCTCGTAGTGCCACACCCACGTGACCTCACAACCGTGGTTCTCTAACCGAGTAGTCGGACCCATGACTCTGCCGCCACACCTTTGTGCATCCAGAGCGTGCACGTACGTGCCTGTGGTGGCTTCACGTCTGTGCCTTCCATGCCTGCACCCACGTGACTAACGTGACATGCGCCGCGACTCTTACACGGTTCGCGTCACCGGACAACCGCCATTGCGTTCGCCAACCGCCCTCCAATCCGACATACAGACAGCCAAACACTGCCCGAGACAACACCAATAACCCCGCCGGCTGCGGCGACCGACGGCGAGGATTTCAACACCGGCGGCGGAAATCACAACAAAAAAAGAGCAACAACACAATAAGCAGATGGAAGCAAAGAACACCACACAAGTAATTGAAGGTAATTATCATTCTATCCCATTCCATTCCACTGGGTAGATAGTAGTGATTTTTTCACTTCCAGGGACAACAACCCTAGCCACCGCTACCAAGGAGTTTTCCAATACCCTAAATCAATTTTTCTAACAAATTGAACTAGCATAGAGATGCGATTTAATAGAAATGCTACTGCTCTCCGCCCTGGAATTTTCACCATACGATATGTGCTCAAAGGTACTATACCTCCAACATCACTAACTAGAATACGTCAATAGATCCAAACCCCGCAAGCATCCCGAGAGGCCAAACCTGATAACCATACGAGATTTTCTACATCCCTTGTCCCTTCACTGTAACCGTTTTTCAAATTAAGAGCCTCTGTTGTGAAAAATCGTGAACAAAAAATAGGTGTACCCTGTGCTTCTAGGGTAAAACAACCCGTGCCTCTCTATCCATACAAATTTGTTTTCACACCACGCAGTTTTGTTTTCTATGACACTCAACTCTGCTTCTAACACCTGCCCATTTTTTATGCAGCAATGAGAAATCCTCACGAAGAAGCTAACACCCAGCAAAGTACTAACGAAGACCCTGCTGAAGAGCATGCAATCCAGCAAGCTCCTGTCAAAGGTTTGAGCAAAGTGTCCACTGTCGATCTACCAAAAACTATATAGAGACATTAATAACTTAACTGCTCTCCTTGACAACAATAACTTAACTATGTCTACAAATAAAACTACTTGCCACTTTTTATATATTTCTTTATAGAAAACATTAAAAATGTTCACACACTATCTTATTTTTAATTCAAAAACAGTTTATCTTACCCAGTAAATCTACAACTCTGCTTGATGATATTCCCCCCATTATGAAATATCACCTGGAGTGTGCATTTTTGTCTCAGAAAATGCTTCACCCTAACTTCACTTCCCTAGCTGCACTTATAACCATAATTAATATTTTTTTTCCATCCCCTGATTAGCTCAATCGGTAACAGTAGTAATAACCTTTTTAACCCCAAAAAAGAAACTAAAAATCCCCTTTGGGAGTTTCATATTCCTCATGCATAACCGTGGAAGATATATATTTTAAATCTATAACAATTTTTTCGGACAAAACTATATCCTTTTTTGTTACATGGTCATTATGCAGGACACGAAGACGGTGATATTGAAATCACAGAAACACACAGCATGTCTCCTCATTCGTCAGAAAAGGACACACAACAAAACATGAAGAACAAAGCACCTGCGGCAGAAATGGTAACTTACACCAGGCTCAACAGGAGTAAACAGCTAGCAACAAGCAAAAAGAAAGAGAAAATCAGATACCAGCACTGTTTTTACTCCTGGAGCAAAAAGGCAAAAGCAAAAGGACAATGCTGAAAACATTGTCGACACTAGTACCTTGCAGCATTAGCCATTACCTCTAATGGTACTCCCGCCAACAGCACCAAACGCCACGAAGAAACAAGGTGAAAGCAAGAAGAAAAACAAACGACAAAGGGTAGAAAAAGAACAAGACGATGCCAACAGCAAAGGTTCAGATACCGATGATGACGACGATGACAGACAACATGATGCAGATTTCATTCCTACAGACGGCGATGATGCCGAAGAGCACGACGGTGACGTAGAACAGGACGGCAATGTAAAAATGCACTTATGTACTAATTTTGAATACCACTATTCAGCACTCAAGATCTAACGTTCATTTCTAACAAAACCCTTTTTCTGAAACAGCCCAAATCAAGCCAGAAGGACAGGAAGAGGAGAAAGACAAGCGGAAAAGAATTGGCAGCACCAACAGTCGACGAAGAAGAGGAAGCAACAAACGAAGACAAATGCCAAATCAAGGCAGGGGCAGCATTCTCTCATGTCAAGAAAGCATGGAAATTACTTAAAGAACATCACAAGCAAGATATTAGGACGACAGGATTTGGCGGCATAGAGAACTGCAAAATAACAGGCTCCATCTGCAGACCGCTTGCAGCACACATCTACGACAACCTGGACACAGAAAGCATGAGAATAACCTTCGGTGATGGTACCGAAGACAAAAAATCAAGATTACCAAGGAAGCTATCCACAAGGTCTTTGGATACCCAAACGGCACGGAAAAGTCAGCACCAAGGCCAGGGACTTGCCAAACTTCAATGAAAGAACCGATGTTAGACCTTGGCTTCAAACGTACAGATTTCAACCCAAAACAACTGTTCAAGGAGCTAGAAAAATTGGTGGAACTAGATGACGAAGAATCAAACAGGAAATCAGTTAAAATGTTTTTCCTTATTTTTTTTCACAACGTTGTTTGCGGGTCAAGCGCCGCTATCTTCAGCTAACAAGCTATAATGGTTAAGGACATGGACTATGAAGAAATGGCAAAGATGGATTTCTGCGAGGTAATCGTCGAAAGTATTAAGGAAGGAGCCAAAATATGGCAGATGCACAGGACATTGCCTCAGGAAGAAAAGGACAAAAAGCACCTCAATGGTTTGGCACAGGGACCGGTAATCATGTACCTCGACTCCCTGCTGCTGCCAACCGACACAAAAGAAATGCGGAAGATTGCGAAGACAATGGGCAAGAACTCATTACCACGAGCAAACCATCTCAAAGAGAATGACCAAGCGAAAATAGCTAGAGCAGACATGAAAAGGGACGGAAAAGCACGACCGGATGACTATGAATTTGGCAAGAGACATGCATAGTTCTGTTGTACATAAATCAATCCTTCCTTTTTTAAAACAGTATCCATTCTAATTAACTCCATTCTACCAAAACGATGCAGACATGGAAAGGAACAGCACAAAGGATCTTCTATGCCAGCACAACATCACCTTCGCCTTCAATTCAAAAGATACCAAGAGAACATCGTAGACAACAGAAACACCAGCACACGACCAAACTCTACCACCTCCACCCAAGCGCCGGCGGGAACCACGTGTCGGCACCAGTGGAAGCAGGGAACCAAACACAAGCACCAGCACAGGACCAGAAGAAAGATTCGAAAGGATAAAGAAATTGTTGCAAAAAGTGCTCGATGAAGCAAAACGGTTACCCGGAGTAACCACCAGGGCTGAACACCAATGCAGCGAACAAGAGGAGAGATTGGATCAAAAAAACAAGAACTCAGTCGTGCAACAAACAATGTCCTTGATCGAAGCTGTCGAACAACTCAGGGAATTTTAGGACATAGTTTCCACAAGGTACCTAACAGACGAGGCGACCCTGCAGATGCTAGAGCAAGCAGATGCAGCAGCCACAAGTACACTAGTCGATGGCAACCACACGAATGAAGTCGTAGCCACAACAGAACCAGGAGGAAGGAGAAAAAGAAAGAAGAAGACAAAGAGAGGAAGAAAAGAACAAAATCAAGGGACATGGGAATTGACAAGAGAAAGCGGCAGAAACAGGTAAATAAATGCATGATGCCAACCGCTCCCTAAAGCAAAGCCCTGTTTTCATACCTGAACTGAAAAGAACTATCTCAATGCTTTCAGGAACGTGCCAATAGCACACCACGCCAAGATGAACTCCAACAGCAGGATGATGTCAACAACCCCAAAAACAATAATGAACGCAACAAACAAAGCATCCTCACAATAGACAATGCTACAACAACTACTACCACAACACAAGCACAAAATACGATCGACGTCAGAACCAGTGAACAGGTCAGTATGAACATCCATTTTTCCTTTCAAAACTAGACAGAGTTATAAGTTAACTGACAAACCTCCAACAAAATATAGGCTCGGCTGGACAACCATCAAGTCTGCAGTCCCACCAACCAAACGCAAGAAGCTGACCCACAATCAACCGTTAGCATCACACATGACAAAGAAGAAGAAAACAACGAAGAGGAGGTAAACTTCCACAGCCCACTACACCCACACAGGAAACTCATAAGGGCAGCAAGAAAATGGACCCCAAACTCATATTATTTGATATCCAGGTATCACAAGCATTGCAAGATCAAGACACGACCCATGTTGAACTTGAACCCCATGGTGAACCTCAAACAGATGAAGGCGTCACAGAACGGGAAGTTTGTGTACAATAGATTTCCAGTGCCAGAACAATGCAGATCACCATCACGAATACCGAGGAGAAAGCCCAAGACATCCCGCCGATGAGAAACTCGAGACTGTTATACCTGACAAAGAAATAGTCGACGCGGGCACGAATAACCCAGTCATCAACACAGAGGTAAAAATTCAACAATAACAACCCCTTTTCAAAATATTTATGATGTCTGAACTACCTAATACACCCCGCCACCGCAATACAAGGATTATAAGGGATGACTCACCCTTTTCTCTGAACAAATGCAGGAAACAAACGAGTACGTAGATCTCGAAGATCAAGAAGTAGCACAACCAAAGGAAACTCGAAAACACACAGAACTTCAAACAACAATGTTTGAAGAGGTGAGGTTACAAAGCCTGTTTCTATGACAAAAAAATGGTGTTGCAGCGTTCACATGTACCTCCGTTCCATATTACAAAGTTGTACTAAATCAGCGACAAGTAATATGGAACGGAGAGAGTACGATGTAGCTCAGACACAAATGAAGTTCAATCTATAATTTCAATTTTTATTAAACAGGAAAAGGAAGCAAATGAAATCAATGCCATAGACATTCAACAAGAAAAACAAGAGGACAACACAAAACAAGGAGAAGCCGTATTTCCATCAGTACACAGTCCTGCCACTGCAGAGAAAGAGGTCTTATAAAAAAAAATTGCAACTGCACAGTCAGAAATGCACCCATTTTTTAATTATTTTTTTGTGTTGGAACAGGCACAAGAACCTCAAGAGAGCACCAACAATCAAGACCATCAAACACAACCAGAGGATCCCAATGAACAAGCGCTTCAAACGGTAGACAACAATTCCACTGAAGACCAAGCCACAAAAAATTCACTCACCAAACAACACGTACCAGAGACGGCAGCAGCGTCAACGATTGAAAAGGTAAAGTTACGTAACCTGCAACTATGAAATTATAAAATTGCTGCGTGCACACTCAAATAAACTTCCACCTACCACATCTGTGTTCACTCAAATGCACTCTCACTTTGCCACCTCTATGTTTGAACAGCTGCAAGAAAAAAACAAGGACAGTGACGATGAACAGAAAATGAAGAGCAAGAGAAGGACCCAAAACCACCACTCAACGAAGAACACGTAGAACAATCAGTAGTAACAACAACAAATAGAGAGGTGAAAACACATAATACCTCTTCACGATCTTATAGTTCAAAAATAGGCATTTGACATTTCACTATTTTCCTGCCATCGCAGACAGAGGAGGTCAATGAGCAAGAGGAGGCCACTGAAGAAGGGCAACATGTTCCTCAAACAGTAGACATCAACGTCACTGAAGACCAAGCCCCAAAATATTGACTCACCGAAAAACAGGCAGCCGAGACGGCAGCAGCGACAACGACTGAAAAGGTAAAGTTACATAAGTTGATCCTGTGAAAGTATAAAATAGCTCCATGGAACCTCAAATGCACTCCCACTTAGACACCTCTATGTTTCAAAAGCTACAAGACAAAAACAACGACAGCGGCGATGAACTCAAAAAGAAAGAACAAGAAGATGCCCAAAAACCTCCACTCAACGAAGAACTGGCGGAACAGTCAGCAGTAGCAACGAGAACAATAGCAGAGACAACATAAGCAGCAACGTCTGAGGAGGTAAAGTTACGTAAGTTGATTCTATGAAAATATAAAGTAGCTCCATGAAAACTCAAATGCACTGCAACTTAGCCACCTTTATGATTGAACAGCTGCAAGACAAAAAAGATGACAGTGACGATGAACACCAAAAGAAAGAACAAGAGGATCCCCAAGAAACTCCACTCAATGAAGAGCGGGTGGAACAGTCAGCAGCACCAACGACAGCTCAACAGGTGAAGTTGCAGAAAATGTTTCTACAAAATTACAACTTAATCACAATCAAAATAGCTCAAAACATGCACCGAACGCTTCGCTATTTTCCTATAACAGCTTCTGTAATTAAAATAAAGTAGCAAGTTAAATTATTTTAATGCTTTTTCAATGATAACGCAAAAAACACGAAGAAGGCAACCACGGAGATACAACCAATCAAGAAAACACACAGATTGTTCCAGAGAAAGAACCAAAAACTATCGAAGAAAACCCTACACCGTCGTATGACGGCGATTCCCCTGGCAAAGAGGTTAGTGCCAACCAGGTCGAGACTAAAAAACAATCCGGAAAAGACCACCAGCAAGACATGACGGTTGACAAGCAAAAACATGATGCTAAGTAAAGCACAGACGACTCAAATGAGGATGGAGCAGAAACTGGACAAAAGGGTACAACGCAAAAAGGAGAAGATAACATGCCGCAAGAAGCAGAACGAGAACAAGAAAGGAACAACACTGGACAGGACATATCTTCTAGCATTGAAGTAGGCAAGACAATAGAAACTTAATTGCTATCTTGTGACTTGAAATTATTTAAATTAATTTCAAAATCATCACAGGCACAATGAAGAAAGGGGGCAAACATAGTGATTCTGTCAACAAAGCCATTGAAGACCTGTACAATGTTGTATGCAAGCCATGGACAAAGAAAGAAAGGTAAGTTCATGCAACTAACACACAATACATTCTTACATGCAATCATTTTAACTGTATCATTTGTAAACTAAAGCAGTTTTGTAAATATACTTTGCAGGGATGAGCTTTTCATTACAACGGACAAGTTTGATGTCAATCTAGGCCATGTTGTCGAAAGCTTCAAGGTCGGTAAACCAGTGAGCAGTGAAGCAATCGAGCCCATGCTAATGATCTTGAGAAAACAACTCAATGGCACAGGGAGAAAGATTATGTCGTTAAGCAACACTGTAAGTAAAGATCACGGCAAAAGAATCACATTTAAAACAATAAATATGACTTTATAAATAGATAAACTTCCCCTATAACTGAACTGACAAATTCCCTTTGTGTATCTATGACAAAACAAGCAGCACTCAATAAAGGAAGCCGACGACGAAGATCCAATGTGCTACAAAAATAATGATCAAGAACACATTAGAAAAAAATTACTACCTGCCAGGCTTAGAGCATTTTTCAACATAGAAGAAGAAGAAAAACTGCAAGATTATAACATGGTATGCAGATCAGCTGTTTCAAAAACAAAATACAATTGCGTATATGTTATGCAAAGTTCTCTTCTTATTTTATGTTTCTAAATATAAGAAGATTTCCAAATGTTTTCTTTTTATTTTGTGTTTTGCAGTTCCTTCTACCATGTTCGTTGCGCGGGTTTGAGCAAGACGAAACTATAAGTCATTCACCATTACAGTTAACATGCAAAAACAGCGCTTTGAACTCCTTGACTCTTCAACTGCATATCCAGGCACAATAGAATTCTTCAACAATGTAACCAGCAAATTAATTAAAGTCTGGAAGCACGTAATCACAGAGCTACAGCTTTCACAAAGAAGCATCGACCATTTCAAAAAGGTCAAACTGCAGGTGCCACTTCAAGGAGAAGACACGTAAGCACTTCCAACATTTCTCTTCTTTCTTTTTTTTCAATGCAAGATTCACTACTACCATTACTCAAATAATTTTGTTCTTTCGTTTTTTCAATGCAACAATTACTACTACCATTGCTCCAACATTTCTCTTCTTTCCGTTTCTTGAATGCAACAATTTTACTAGTACCATTCCTCTACATGCTGAATGGACTGCGCATTCTATATGTACATGAACCTCAAGCACTACTCCAAAGATGGAACAACAGTGACCTTAGAGCTAGAACAAGTACCAGAGTTGAGGAAAAAATTCTATATCAACTAATCAGTCAACACAGAGGCAATACCGCACTGTCATTAATCAAGTGTACAACAGGTTAGTCTTTTCAGAAACAACACCTTACAATTTTGTCACACTACAAGTAGTAATAAGTTTTTTTAATTATTTTTATTTGATTCTAACAGATATGCTAAAGTATGAAGTCAATATGGGAGACAGAGAAATGCAACAGGCAGAATGTTGCGTACTAGAAGAATTTCCACCAAATCCCGAGCCAAAGGAACATATTATGCATGCGACAACCACACAAGAGCATGAAGTTATTGATATATCCAGTAAACACAAAGAGCTTACGCATGTCAGCAGCCACGCCGTTGCCCAAGAATCTTGCACAGACCACGAAGAAAAGGATCCACGAATAGAACCAGATCAACCACCACCAGAAGACAAGATACCACACCATCCTAAAGAGGAAACGAACACCACTAACGAGCAAAATATCAACAAAAATATCCCGAGCACAGAGCAACTTGAACAAACAGGCACTGCTTTAAAAGAGGATAACAGAAGCAACAACGTACCAAATACACAAGAACAGGTTTCCGAGTAGAAGAACCAGCCTGCTCTTCTTCAAGAAGAAACAGGCTCGACAACCAATCAGCAAGGCACCTCCAGCACCATCTCTTTAGACCTCCTAAAACCCAAAACAATGAAAAAGCATGAAGAAGTTGATGAATTTCTTTTAAGCCTTAACCCGCTCCAACAACAGGAATACCATGAGTTTACACAAATGGGCTATGAATTCGATGTAATCAAAACATTATTGCTTGACCATGAAAACTATGAATTCGGCAAAAATGCCACACCGTATCTGACAATCTTGCAGCAAGAATCAGGAGAACATTCAATGGCTCAATCATCTGAGAACAGCTCAGACGAGAAAATTTTGGTCAAGAAGAGGCTGGTAAAGCCTTCAAGCAGGCTCCATGGAAAAACATGATTCCTACATTTGTCCCAGGAGATTTCAAATTTATGAACAAAGCCAAAGCACTTCATGAATACCTATTCAGCGAAGAAGGACAGAAAGAATGCGGAAAGTAAGTACTTTCTCTTGTCACAAAAATAATAAATGTTGCTCCTTTTTAAAGCCACATAACTAATGTATAAACTTTTTCTGCTTGCAGACTAAACGTATATATTAGCTCGATGCGACCCGATTGGATTACAGGAGAACAAATAATGGAACAGCTACAAAAAGGAGATGGACAGATGGAGGGCTTCATCGCAAACGCATTGTTCGAAGAATGGACAGGGCAGCAACAATACAACACAACCGATAAAGCCATACTCCCCGTAGAATTTGCAAACGTATGAAGTCCAATTGGACAAAAACACTTGCATCATTTCAGTGATTACAAGTTTGAACTAAAAAGTAGAAAACTCTTTTGTCGCAGATTGTGCTCGGTGTTAATACTAGAGAAGAAGGAGGACTAGCAGAATTCAATGAGGACGAAGCATTGAAACAGTTTGTACCCCTTGTAAGAGGGAAGGAACTTTTAAAGAAAAAGATGGTAAGTTAATAGAAATATACAAACATAATTCATTCTTCCTATAGATTGCACATTTACATGTCATTTAATTCTCCTGACAAGAATGAACTTTAACTCACTCTGTCTCCAAACACCGCAGATTATGATACCTCACAACACAGCTAAACACTTCACATTGTACGTGCTCAACAAGTACACGAGCTCCATCAGCGTACTTGACTCACTGAATTACACACAAGGAGGAGGAAAAAGACATGGAAAAAACACCATAAGGATCACCCAGAACTGGTACGTCAATTCAACCTTGGTTTTCTAATTGGTTTTTCAATTCTTGCATTCCCTTTCTTAATGGCAAAATCCAACAATAAAACCAAACCGTAATCACAGATTAGAAGGATGCACGCACTCATGAAGAAGCATTACGGAGAAGCGGAACTACGAGCCAACAGTGAACCAAACTGGTCGAGGATAGCAGAAACACCTAACAGAGTTTGCGTGCCAAAACAGCAGGGTACCCAATGCGGACACTTCATGGTTCAATTTGCAAAATACTGGAATGGCATTGATCTCACAAAAGATGATGAGGATTTCCATGTAAGTGAATAGTACGAGAGCAACAATTTTATTTTAGAAGCAGCACTCCTTGAATACTTCAATTATCTCATCAAAGAAAAATAAAAGAATATTCGATGACCTTCATGCGGGATAGCAAGGTAGATGCCGAGTGGAAACCAGAGTTCCTTTTTACAGCCATATTTGGTGAAACAAACCAAGTAAAGTGCGAGCAACTACCTGGAAGAATCAAATAATTCAAACCAGAAACTTTAAAGTTCTTTTCCACCAGCAAAGGTAAGAAAATTGTTTCTGGTTATCTTTTTTTGTAATGACCTACCCATCCCATGGTTGACCAATGTCTTTGGTATCACGAGAGCTTACATATTACATATCTGCTTTGACAGAAACAGATGCAACAAAAAGGAAAAAAGACGAAACACCAATCCATACCCAAAACATTCACATTGCTTCCAACACACGAAGGAGGCGTCCGACGTCTTTTCCAAATAGTCATGAGCGACAGCTGGCAGGAGAAATTCAAAAAGTGAGTTGTTTTCTATTGCACCTCAAAATAGTTGGACCGAGGCCAAAAATAATATAAAAATCTGTTTCTCACTGACCCTGACCTCCAAAATTATTTTATCTCCCTGTCACAGCATAACCATATTTAGGCGCATCCATAGAGAGAGTGAAAGCACGCAACTTACTAGAGCCCAACTGAAGGCAGTATTTGGTCCAAGACCAGCACAAACGAACATACCACATCATATGAAAAAGAGAGCGCTCGATGATATAGCAGAAATCTGGGAAAGCAGACAAGATTCAAAAGAGAGTGACAGAGTAATATTAAACTGTCATGTAAGCAACAAATATTTTGTACGCAGATATTCATTCCAATGGAGAAGGATGACCGCCACGTACTATATATGCTGGACAAATACAAACACAAAGTTCACATTATTGATCCTCGAGAAGCGACTCCGGAGGAATTTGAGAAAGAAAAGATAGACATGGATCAATTGGATCCACTTGAAGCAGAACGAGTTCTTCAGGAATATGAAGACGCTGAATAAGAAAGAGAAACACTGTTTCAGGAATATCATGTTCATAAGTCAGCAATCGTAAGCATTTATACATAACAATTTTTTCAGTTTTGCAAGTTGCAATACTAAAACAATTACCAAATGCAATTCCCAGGTACCTAGGATTAAATAAGTCTTTAACACCATACTTGGACAAACAATGAATCCAAAGAATACAAGATGGCAGATTCATACCGTGCAAGATGTTCTAGTGGTAGAAAGGGGCGAATCACCATTTGCTGTTTTAAAGCTTGCATTCCCCTACAATGGTGAAAAGTTCATCGAAGACATCCAAGATTTGACAGTAAGTCTTCAATGAAAATCTTCTCTTCTCGAATATATATATATATATATATATATATATATATATATATATATATATATATATATATATATATATAATAGGACGCCAATTTGGGACACCTAGGTGCCTGGACACCTCGCTTAAAAACCATTGGATGACACTAAGATCTGTGCGCGTGTAATTAGTATTAGCATTGATGGATAAATCTTATTAGGAAAGAATTATTGCTTGATATGGACACTTAATACCTTCCCAGATTAGATAGGATAGAGAAAATCAGTAATAAATAGCCCATGTTTTAAGTCCATGCATGTCTCATCGTACGTGCATCCTTTTGCATATAACGGAGGCCATACGTTGAGTAAATCACTAGGTATATACGTACATAACCCAAAATATCTTAGGTATGTTTTGTATTCGAAATATGTTGGTTATATATTAGATACCCATATGTCACGTAGCCGGATATATACATAGCCATGTTTTACTTTAGATATATATCACGTAGACTGGGTATGTACAATATTTTCCAAGATTTTTTTTACACAACCGGGTATATAAGTGTGCAGATACATTGGGTATTTCCACTTGAGGTATATACGTCAACCGGGTATTACAATATTTTCTTCAGTAGGTATTGGATAGTTAGGAAACAAAAATAAAATGCAATTAGTCAAATAACAAATTATTGGGTATATACATACCCGTGTATGTACCTACTTTTGTTAGCAAGTATAAGATACCCATTTTAGATAATTGGGAAACAAATAAATGTAATAGTTTAAAAAATAAATTATTGAATATATACATACCTATGTATGTCCATAATTTCCTTGGTAGGTATTAGATGCCTGTATTAGATAGTTGGGGAACAAAAATACGCGTATTAGATACCTGTATCAATGCTAACAAAATCAATATTATGACGTTTTATTGTATGGCAAGTCTTGCATGCCTAATAATTAGAAGAAAACAAATAAAACATAAGCAGGGAAAGTCTTGCATGAAGAATAGTTAGGAAACAAATTAAATATAGGACGGTTTCCAAAACAATCAAGGTGCCCAGGCACCTAGGTGCCCCAAACAATTTACCTATATATATATATATATATATATATATATATATATATATTTACTTATATACAACTTTTATGCACCAACTCTAATAATATACTTCTCTTGGCAAAATTTCACAGGATGAAGTCGAAGACTGGAGGGCAAAGGCAATGTACGTTCTTTTACGTAGCGAGATGAATCAAGTTCAAACTAATGAAATGGGTGACGAGATTGGCAAGATCTTCAGCAAGAATGAAGACTAAAACTTTTGATTAAGCCAGCGAGGCTAATTCCATCAAGACGTGACAAAAAAGTTTATCAATGACTCATATTTGTATGTAATGTAGTTACAAATTGCGTGTTCATGTTGAAAAGAAAACGTCATCAAAGAATGCAAATACACTATAAACAATAGTGCCTCTTTTTATTTGAACGACAGCAGTGACTCCCACAACGAACTCCTACACATGACTCTGGAGACCACCCGCCCGTGCCTCGAGAGGCGACATGGCCCTGTGCCTCCAAAGCCTGCGTGGCCATGCCCCCGAAAAATATCCACACACACACCAAGAGCGCCTCAGTCGTGGCTAGCTGCTACGCACACGTGACTACACATGCTTCACACCCGTGCCTTCGCATGCGACAAGGCCCCATGCCTCCGGACAATACACACATGTGCATGCACGCACATACCTCTACTGCCTAAACCATGGCTAGCTGCTACGCACACGTGAATGCACATGCTTCAAACCCATGCCTCCGGAGGCGACATAGCAATGCCTTCGTAGGATCCACACATGTGCATGCACGCACATACCTCTAGAGCCTCAACCATGGCTAGCTGATACGCAGACGTGACTGCACATGCTTCAAACCCGTGCTTCCAAGCAAAGGAGCTTGCCTTTTGCACGATCTGTATAAAAATTAAAAGAGCCGAAGGTGAGCAGGAGTTTCCCTCACGCCGGAGGCGTCGTGTCACACCACGACGGACAACGCGCCGCACGAACCAGCACGCCGCACGAACCAGCACGCTGCACGACCAACACACACTTCGACCTATGCCTCCCCTTCAAGATGTTTATGAAAATTAAACGAGCCGAAGGCGAGCAGGAGGTTCCCTCGCGCCGGAGGCATCGTGTCACACCACGACGGACAACGCGCCGCACGAACCAGCACGCCGCACGACCAACACACACTTCGACCTATGCCCCCCTTCAAGATGTTTATGAAAATTAAACGAGCCGAAGGCGAGCAGGAGGTTCCCTCGCGCCGGAGGCACCGTGTCACACCACGACGGACAACGCGCCGCACGAACCAGCACGCTGCACGACCAACACACACTTCGACCTATGCCCCCCTTCAAGATGTTTATGAAAATTAAACGAGCCGAAGGCGAGCAGGATGTTCGCTCGCGCCGGAGGCGCCGTGTCACACCACGACAGACAACGCGCCGCACGAACTGGCACGCCACACGAACCAGCACGCCGCACGACCAACACACACTTCGACCTATTGTCCCCCTTCAAGATGTTTATGAAAATTAAACGTGCCGAAGGCGAGCGGGCGTTCCCAAGCGCCGCAGGCGCCGTGCTGCAATTTAATAAAGTTATACAAACCATGACTCTGCTAGTATACACCTGTGCCTATAGAGAATTCACAGGATTGAACGATGCTCTGCAGTCATGACGACCGTGCGTCAAACCATGGCGTTTCTTCGTTAGTATGAAAAAGTTGTTTTTTCCCTACTTGAAAGGTCTCATTTGATAGTGTTGGTAGTCCCCCGCCCGTAACTACCCCACAAATCTCCATTTCCCGGAAATATAATGGGAACAAAAGGGAAACGGAAAAGGGAAACAGGGAACGACGCGGTTGGCTAGTATTTTCTTTGTGTTATCGCGCGGAAAGGGAAAACAGAAAATTCTGGTAGTTGGAGGGTCGAACTACAAATCGCACGAAACCACAAACCAGAAAGGGAAAACCGGGAACCAACCGCGCCAGCTGGTTTTCCCTTGCGAGAGCGCTCCGCGCGCGACACTTGTCACGCGCGGAGCGCTCCCGAACCGCTCGTTACGAGTGCTCCGGAGCGCTCGTTAACTAGTTGCTCTCGTATTCCACTCTATCGCACCTTATATGGGCCAGCAAAGCGCTGCTATTTTTTTCTCAACGGTCTTGGACAATTTCTAAAGGGCTCCTATTCAGCGCTCTTAGCACTGCGGAACAAAAACGGCGCTCACTACTGCCGCAAGTGGGTCGTCCCATGAATGCGCAGCGCACAGAATGGTATTGAAAGCCTGACCCCCCCCCCCTCCCCTGGCCCAATAATGTGCTCTTGCGCCGAAGTGAACTCGCGCCCTACAATATTTAAATAAAATTGAAACTTCACATATTTTGGAAAAACTTCATGAACATGCAAAAAAACGTTGCCCTATTCAACAAAAGTTCATTGATGTTGAAAAAAGTTCATCGATTTTGGAAAAATAGTTTACCAAAATATGAAAAAAAAAATCATCAAATTTTTTAGCCAAAAGTTCATCGATTTTGAATTTCTTTTCGCAAAAACTATAATATTTCATCAATTATTTAGAAAAGTTCATTGAATTTGAAAGAAAATTCATCAAATTTGACAAACAATCATTCAATTTTGGAAAAAATTCAAATATTTTTGAAAAATTCATCAAGTTGAAAATGTTCATAAAATTTGAAAAAATATTCATCAATTTGTAAAAGTAGTTCAGCAAAATTTTAAAAAGTTAATTGATTTTGAAAAAAAATCATCAAATTTGAAAAAGTCATCACTTTTGAGAAAGTATCATCGGTTTGGAAAAAGCTCACACGTTTAAGAAAATAAAAATGAAACAGAAAAAAATAAAGAAAATGAAAAGAAAGGTTGAAAGGTTGAAAATGAAAAGGCATTTCCTATATGATAAATACAAGAAAGAAGTTGGTATGCACCAGTGACAAGTTGGCATGGTGGTTAGTGCAATTTCGTCACAACAGTTAGATCCCGGGTTTGAGCCCAGTGGCGTGAACTATCGCACCTGCCTTTTTGGAGTTTTAAAACAGTGGGCTGGACCAAATTTGTGAACATTCTTTTAAATTCTTGGAAATTTTTAATAATCGTGAACATATTTTCATGTACAGGAACGTTTTAAGTTTGTGAACACTTTTTGAAATTCAAGACATTTTAATTCGTACACTATTTAAATTTATGGACATTAATATAATTTGGAGAAAAAATTATGGTTAATGTATATTTTAAAAAATTATAAAAAATCTAATTAAACGAGTATTATTAAAGTCTGCATATTTTTTTTCAAATTCGTAAACTCTTTTCCAATTAGTGAATTTGTTTTTAAATTGAAGATTTTTTAACAAATAATGTTGAACATTCTTTCAATCCATGAACAGTTTTAAAAAACTGATTTACATCTATCAAAAATGGAGTCGGTTTTTCTATTACCAATAGCTCCTGGTTTTTATATCATGAGAGCTTGAAAAAAAAAGAGCTGAGCATACAAGCGAGTGAGACGAGCGATGGGCTCACTCCATAGCACGTCATAATGACAACAAGGTGGGAGTTTTGGTGGCTCTCGCCGGGGAGTTCTCTAGAGGGCGCTGCTAGCGATCAACATAGGCCAATTGACATGTTTTTATTTATATAAATGTGAAATACGGACATATAGACGTATTTCACTAGTTTATATTATTAATATCTAAAAAACCATTTATATTTTCATTACTTTAATAATTAATTAATTAATATTCATGTGTTGAGAAAATGATTGCACATACTTCAAATATAAGCATGTACTTACTAACATATTTAAAAAAATCTCTTGTACGCAAAAAAGAAAAATTCAAATGTTACAAAAAGTATTCATGTATGTCAGAAAAATAATATGTGTTTTACAAACAAATGTTCATCTATAAAATTTATTTGTATATGAATGTTCATGTAATACAAAAATGCCGTATTAAAACAAGTTAATGTGTCTCATAAAAACCATGCATTTTACTCAAAAACCACACGGAAAGAAAGTAAGGGAACAGCTACTAAAACATAAAATCAACAAAAATGTAAAAAGAAAGGGAAAAAGGAAGGAAAAGGGAAAAAAAAAGTGACCCTAACTTGTGGTTGTGGCCCATTTGGCAAACAATCGTAAGTGAGTGCTTGCTCTAGCTCGGCATAGGCAAGATATATTTTTTGTGGTCTAAGTGCACCTTATGTACCAAATCCAAAGTACAATGCCTAAAAGTTGTCAACAAAAGTCCACCTTATGTACCAAGTCCAAAGTACAATGCACCTTTTGTGGTTTGGCTGCTGACTAGTGTTACTTCACATTTGAAATTATTTACACTGACTTGCCCATTCCATTTCTCGAGCCACTGATGATTTTGGATTTTCAATTTTTATGGTAAATGGATTGTATTAGTTCTATGCCATATTGACTTTTGCACTTTGGTCTCCTGGGTGCAAGAGATACATTCTTGAGAACTAGTGTGACGTCATCTAATGTTGAATTGCCCACTTGTAAAAGAAGTTTAAGCACTGTTAGCCATTACAACCCTGAGATGGTTGTTGTTAGTATGAATGCAATGTCAACCATTTTCTCGTAGCAGACCATTCAACTATGCTAAAGGGTGAAAGAAAAGAAAGTATCAATACTGCTTCCTACGTGGTTTGGCACTTGTGGGAAGAGAGATATCGCCGCACCTTCGAGGGGGAGGATTGCACTCCCCTTTAAGTTTATAGGCTATATTTCTTTGAAAATCCTACGGCGCATGAAGTGCCCACCTGAACATTTGTATTAAGCCGCACTTTTCAGTTTTCACAGCAAGGATGTAGGGAAGCATACAAGGGTTCCCGGATGTCGGCGACAGACATGCTTGCCGACGGGCGTTTTACAAAACACAGCTACGCTATGACCAAAAAAATCTGCACCCAAGACTCTAAAATTGATTTCCAGATTGACCGAAAATAGCGCCAACGGCACAGCAAAACGCTGGCCACAATGTTGCATGCTACCACCATGGGTGGGCGGTGGTCGTCCCGAACAATCTTGGAGTTCTGAGTCTTCCAGATACACCAGAGGGTGGCAAGAGAGGAGTAGTCTTCTTTATTCCGAGGCCAGGTGTTTCGGACTTTGGTATTTTCATTTTTTTTCATGTTTTTCTTCCACTCTAAAAGTTGTTTACTAGCTCGGCTGATTGAACAACTTCCCCCTCTTCTGTGATGAATAGCAGATTTCCTATTGGTTACGTCATTTTAGATGTAGTGTGGCATAACAGAAAATGCACTAATCAACACCTTTGCGAGTAGTCAAGTTTATGTAGTTTTGATTTTTCGAAATTGTTTCATATGAGGTACGGATGAATGTCCTTAAGGTGTAACTGTAAAGGAAGATATGTAAGGGTCTTTTTAAGGTTTTATTGTTACTTTTAGTTTTGCCATGAGTCTCCATTGTTTGTCTTTCTTTTCATATTCAACTGAGTATTATTTGTTTAAAATCATATCATTTCCTACCCATCCTTTTGTATATTTGTGCAAGGCCTAAAAATCAAACCCCACATCATATATACTTAAGAGAGTCATTCACATTAACTTATTTATCTCAATATGCAAACATGCCACCTGATTATGAAATTATGAATGGGCTAAGGCCCACCTCAACATGCAATCTTGCATGGGAAAAGAACCACCACAACATTGAACCATGCATGAAAAAATATTTTTCATTCAATTATATTCTATAAATATTTCTACAGCTACACATATTCAAATATAACAAGTCATACATATTTTAAATTTTGGTTCTCATGTTATCAACTCAAATTTTCATCAATCAGTTCCTACAGTGGGGTATCCTCTAGTTAGTACAACTTGTCAAAGAGTATTCTTGTCCTATGATTGTCGGCATGCTTGGCTCTTTAAACCTTTTGAACAACTCAATGCACCTCTGCTATTTGTGTTTAATAAAATTGAATTCAACTTACTATAAACAAATACTATATTTCTTGACGAAATGGTCACATTGCATATGAACTAAGAAAGAACGAAAAATTGCTCTTCAAAATTTTAGGAAAACCAAAAAAAATTCCTCTTATGTATCTATTGTTACACATCTACTAGTACCCTACTAGTGACCTGGAGTCGCAAGACCAAGAGTCCACCCACTGCATTCGAATATTGGCGCTCACATTTACACACACCTCTGATATATTCAGTAGAAATTTTAGTAAGATGGGTGGATAAATCCAGAGTCTTCATCAATTCTATCATGTGAATAAAAGTCATGTACCGGCCAATTTATATCTGCAAATGGGTCTGGCGGTGTATGTTCGCTTGCACACCATCCTTTTGATTGCGGTGTCTATTCGCTTGCGCATCATCATTTTGATTGGAAAAAAAACTATGCAAATACTCCCGCCGGTCCTTTTTACTCTGCGTATTAGATTTGTGTCAAGTCAAACTTTAGAAAGTTTGATCAAATTTATATTAAAAAATATCAACATCTATAATACCAAATATATGTACAATGAAACTACATTTCATAATGAACCTAATAATATTGATTTGGCACTATGACTGTTGAAACTTTTTTCTACAAGTTTGATCAAAGTAGAGATGCTTTGACTTTAGAAAAAACTTATTTACGGACTACAAAGGACCGGAGGAAGTATGTGAGAAGGACATGGAAATGGCATTGCATAGCTACCGGTCTACGTAGCATTGCTATTGGATCCTGTTTGTCGGAGTTTCTCTAAACTCACGCAAGATGTTGTGCTTTAGTGTAAAAGAAGTACTGAAAGTGCTACTAAAATATATCCTGGTACCTAATCAACCGGAACTTATCTCGCATTATACCAATTTTTGCTGACTATGTGGGTATATGTTACTTTCACCGCACCTATTAAATCATAGGTGAATTGTCCCTGCTTCCATCAGTCTTTGGCACATCGAAAAGAGCTTGAGATTTATATATCGAGAAAATATATCCAGTTGGTACTAGGAACATATATATGTGCACTACAATCTACGGACCTCAGCGGCTCATAATTGACCTGCTCCCTCTGATTAATTAAGGACGGTGCTTATCACTTTATATCAGCATTTGGTGGCGATGCAGCGGACGAGGACGAGCTCATTCGAAGGAGCAGCGAAAGAGCTCGCCCAGCGTTGGCATTGTTATCCGAAGGAAGCTACAGACACACCGCTTAACATCGGCGACCCTACCGCTCATGCCGCCATTGGCCCTTGTTGCTTTGAATGTGAACACCGTTTATATATTTCTTCATCCTTATGATTCTTCGGCGGAAGCAAGGGCTCTCCTTCCATATCTAATATCTCTACGCGTCGCTTAGCGTTTAATGAGTTTGCACAAAGTTCTCCGGGAACAGGACGTAAAGAACACTACAAATAAGATCAACGCGTAGGCAGTTCGCTAATAAGATTTCTCGGTGCACGAACACAAATTTGTTTTGAATTAAACAATGTATAAACACGGTTTGTTCAGATTTTCCGTTCGCTGTGATTCATAAACCAGAGGAGGCAGCATATGGTTCCGGTTCCGCCGTTCATTACATTTCTGAAAGTCTTATTCTCTAATTAGAAGTGCAGAAATTTGAGAAGAAAGAATGCGCAATGATCAGTGTGTTCCTATGTTGTCGGGAGGTGCAGATGCAGGGGACTTTGGACCTAATCTACATGGCACACTGGCAGAGCACGTACAAGTCATGCCATTGCCCCCCCGCGGCTCTCATTGTTTAGTTTGCCGCTGAACAAGACAAGTTGTACGTACTACTACTATAGTGTAGAATTCCGTGTGCGGCGTGTGGGTGTGGCTACCAATCTCGCCGCCCATTGCAACGCTGAAAGCACAAAAACAAGGGTACATACCTTCAGGGTTATCAAGATGCTGTTAGCCCTGATATGCACGTTGGTATATAGTACCAGTGGTTAGTAGCCGAATCATCTCTCCCAGGCCAACTTTTTAAGAATGTGTATCAGCAGTTGAGGCGTCTCGTGGATTAAAACGTGTGATCCGATCCAGGCGTAAGAAATACACTTGTATGTCACTCTATCAGAAAAAAGATCTATTCCACTCTACTCGCCCATGTTATACTACTCATTCACTCACAACTCGCTGGGCGAAGATAATGTTAACTAACGGCAAGCATCGGCAATACATGGCTGACGACGGATGATATTTGTAGCTCCCTAATGAAAGGTCTTATTCGGTGGGAGCAGGGAGCAGTTTTCACGAGAGCGATGCGGAGAATAAGAAATTAATCGGTCGATCTGGGGGGATCGCACAGGTAGTTTTAATTATCTATAATCTGGCCCCAACCGGTGATCAGTGAGGGAGATCGACCTGCACGGCTGGAAATCAATCTCGCGCCCACGCCCATCTCTTTCTGTCGAGTTACTCCTCGATCCTGTACGTAAACTTGACCTTTCATCATGTCCATGGGTCTTGTTACCGTCACTTGAGAAAAAGGATATCCGGCAATCAGCAGGCATACCCTCGCATGCCTGTGCCATGATGCGGGTACACGCGAACTGTAGCCTGAACTAGTCGGCGATGCACGCCGCGGAGGCCGACGCGGAGATGCCACGCGGATATGCCGGCGCGAGGCATATCCACTGGGGAGGTGCTGGGGAGCGTCCGTTTCCAATTCCGCCGCGGCGGCACGGCGGCGCTGTCACCATGGATGATCGCAACACGCCAACCCGGGCTAATCATCACAGCGTGGAGGGAGGCCCCTCGTGCTCGTGGAATTATTGGACGCTTCCACCCCGACGTAGCAGGCGGACCGTCTGGATCGCCTTTGGCCTCGACTATGTGCGCCTACTTGTGTCCCCTCCTCATCGGCATTCTCTTGCTGAATGCACTAGAAAACTACTGGTTCTTTGCTTACGCCCAACAGCAGCTGTTCTGCTTATGTCAACAGACCCTGAAAAACTGTACATAGAATGCCCAAAGAATAGCCGCACCGAAGAAAAAACAAAATAAAGCATCTTGGTTGTACAGAGAAAACACAAAGAAAACTGCCCGCCAAAAGCTTCCCTCGACCTGTTGGCCTTATACGATGCAGGGTGCTTAGAGATGCTTAGTAAATAAATCATGTTTGTTAAGCACTGGTGCTTATTTCTACAGTAAGTAAGGATGCATAATTAAGCGACTATCCTATAGAAATAATCACTGATGCTTAAGCAAAGATTGGTTATTTCTATGAGCACCTCCTAAAGACCTTGCATTGTACAAGATGAGTAGTTATTAAGCTTTTTCAAAGATCCCCTCAAAGATTCTTCGATTGTGATCCTTCCAAATATGCCACACGGCATATGCATGGTAGCATATTCTCGGTTTGCTTATTCTTCATAGATGAAGCAAATAAAACAATAATACTACACATACTAATGTTTTATTAAAGTTTTAAAGATCTTTCCAACAAATTAACTCGCCCCTCCTGAATTCACCTGGTCGGTACCCCCCCCCCCCAGCAAATCCCTCGTACGTGTAGCATTGCTGCAAATAAAGCAGCGCATGAGCCGATTCTGACGTGCACATTGGGTTTCTTGGCAATGCACAAACTTGATCTCTCTCCCTTTCTTGTCTCCTGCATCTATCTCTAATGGACTTGGTATATTTTCGTTTTCAGAGTAGTGAAAAGGGGGAGCCCGGTTGAAAAAACAACAACTATTGGATACAATCGCTGGACAGAACTGAAGGAAATATGCCCTAGAGGCAATAATAAAGTTGTTATTTATATCATGATAAATGTTTATTATTCATGCTAGAATTGTATTAACCGGAAACTTGATACATGTGTGAATACATAGACAAAACAAAGTGTCCCTAGTATGCCTCTACTAGACTAGCTCGTTAATCAAAGATGGTTAAGTTTCCTGACAATAGACATGTGTTGTCATTTGATGAACGGGATCACATCATTAGAGAATGATGTGATGGACAAGACCCATCCGTTAGCTTAGCATTATGATCGTTTAGTTTTATTGGTATTGCTTTCTTCATGACTTATACATGTTCCTTTGACTATGAGATTATGCAACTTCCGAATACCGGAGGAACACCTTGTGTGCTATCAAACGTCACAACGTAACTGGGTGATTCTAAAGATGCTCTACAGGTGTCTCCGAAGGTGTTTGTTGAGTTGGCATAGATCGAGATTAAGATTTGTCACTCCATGTATCGGAGAGGTATCTCTGGGCCCTCTCGGTAATGCACATCACTATAAGCCTTGCAAGCAATGTGACTAATGAGTTAGTTGCGGGATGATGCATTACGGAACGAGTAAAGAGACTTGTCGGTAACGATATTGAACTAGGTATGATGATACCGACGATCGAATCTCGGGCAAGTAACATACCGATGACAAAGGGAACAACGTATGTTGTTATGCGGTTTGACCGAGAAAGATCTTCGTAGAATATGTAGGAACCAATATGAGCATCCAGGTTCCGCTATTGGTTATTGACCGGAGATGAGTCTCGGTCATGTCTACATAGTTCTCGAACCTGTAGGGTCCGCACGCTTAACGTTCGATGACGATATGTATTATGAGTTTTGTGATTTGATGTACCGAAGGTTGTTCGAAGTCCCAAATGTGATCACGGACATAACGAGGAGTCTCGAAATGGTCGAGGCATGAATATTGATATATTGGAAGGTTATTTTTGGACACCGGAAAGGTTTCGGATGAGTTCGGGCATTTTCCGGAGTACCGGGGGGTTGCCGGAACCCCCCGGGGAGTTAATGGGCCTTCATGGGCGCGCCAAGTGGTGGGGCACGCCCCCCAAGCCCAATCCGAATTGGGGAGGGGGTCGCCCCCTCTTTCCTTCTCTCCTTCTTCCCCTTCCTTCCTCCTCCTAGTTGGACTAGGAAAGGGGGGAAACCTACTCCTAGTAGGAGTAGGAATCCCCCCTTGGGGCGCACCCCATGAGGCCGGCCCTCCCCCTCCTCCACTCCTTTATATACAGGGGAAGGGGCACCCCATAGACACACAAGTTGATTCTTAGCCGTGTGCGGTGCCCCCCTCCACAGATTTCCACCTCGGTCATATCGTTGTAGTGCTTAGGTGAAGCCCTGTGTCGCTAACTTCATCATCACCGTCATCACGCCGTCGTGCTGACGAAGCTCTCCCTCGACACTCAGCTGGATCTAGAGTTCATGGGACGTCACCGAGCTGAACATGTGCAGATCACGGAGGTGCCGTACTTTCGGTACTAGGATCGGTCGGATCGTGAAGACGTACGACTACATCAACCGCGTTGTCATAACGCTTCCGCTTTCGGTCTACAAGGGTACGTGGACAACACTCTCCCCTCTCGTTGCGATGCATCACCTAGATGGATCTTGCGTGTGCGTAGGAAATTTTTGAAATTACTACGTTCCCCAACAGTGGCATCCGAGCCAGGTCTATGCGTAGATATTATATGCACGAGTAGAACACAAAGAGTTGTGGGCGATAATAGTCATACTGCTTACCAGCATGTCATACTTTGATTCGGCGGTATTGTTGGATGAAGCGGCCCAGACAGACATTACACTTACGCTTACGCGAGACTGGTTCTACCGACGTGCTTTGCACAGAGGTGGCTGGCGGGTGTCAGTTTCTCCAACTTTAGTTGAATCAAGCGTGGCTACGCCTGATCCTTGTTGAAGGTTAAAACAACACACTTGACGAAAAATCGTTGTGGTTTTGATGCGTAGGTAAGAACAGTTCTTGCTTAGCCCATAGCAGCCACGTAAAACTTGCAACAACAAAGTAGAAGACGTCTAACTTGTTTCTGCAGGGCATGTTGTGATATGATATGGTCAAGGCGTGATGATATATAAATTGTTGTATGAGATGATCATGTTTTGTAACAATTATCGACAACTGGCAGTAGCCATATGGTTGTCGCTTTATTGTATGAAATGCAATCGCCATGTAATTGCTTTACTTTATCACTAAGCGGTAGCGATAGTTGTAGAAGCAATAGTTGGCGAGACGACAACGATGCTTCGATGGAGATCAAGGTGTCAAGCCGGTGACGATGGTGATCATGACAGTGCTTTGGAGATGGAGATCAAAGGCACAAGATGATGATGGCCATATCATATCACTTATATTGATTGCATGTGATGTTTATCCTTTATGTATCTTATTTTGCTTAGTTCGGCGGTAGCATTATAAGATGATCTTCACTAAATTTCAAGGTACAAGTGTTCTCCTTGAGTATGCACCATTGCGAAAGTTCGTCGTGCCGAGACACCACGTGATGATCGGGTGTGATAAGCTCTACGTTCACATGCAACGGGTGCAAGCCGGTTTTGCACACGCAGAATACTCGGGTTAAACTTGACGAGCCTAGCATATGCAAATATGGCCTCGGAACACCGAGACCGAAAGGTCGAGCGTGAATCATATAGTAGATATGATCAACATAGTGATGTTCACCATTGAAAACTACTCCATCTCACGTGATGATCGGACATGGTTTAGTTGATTTGGATCACTTGATCACTTAGATAATTTGAGGGATGTCTATCTAAGTGGGAGTTCTTAAGTAATATGATTAATTGAACTTTAATTTATCATGAACTTAGTACCTGATAGTATTTTGCATGTCTATGTTGTTGTAGATCAATGGCCCGTGCTATTGTTCCTTTGAATTTTAATGCGTTCCTAGAGAAAGCTAAGTTGAAAGAATATGGTAGCAACTACACGGACTGGGTCCGTAGCTTGAGGATTATCCTCATTGCTGCACAGAAGAATTACGTCCTGGAAGCACCGCTAGGTGCAAGACCCGCTGCAGGAGCAACGCCGGACGTTGTGAACGCCTGGCAGAGCAAAGCTGATGACTACTCGATAGTCAGTGTGCCATGCTTTACGGCTTAGAACCAGGACTTCAACGATGTTTTGAACGTCATGGAGCATATGAGATGTTCCAGGAGTTGAAGTTAATATTTCAAGCAAATGTCCGGATTGAGAGATATGAAGTCTCCAATAAGTTCTATAGCTGCAAAATGGAGGAGAATAGTTCTGTCAATGAGCGTATACTCAAAATGTCTGGGTATCATAATCACTTGACTCAGCTGGGAGTTAATCTTCCGGTTGATAGTGTCATTGACAGAGTTCTTCAATCACTGCCACCAAGCTACAAAAGCTTTGTGATGAACTATAACATGCAAGGGATGGATAAGACGATTCCCGAGCTCTTCGCAATGCTAAAGGCTGCAGAGGTAGAAATCAAGAAGGAGCATCAAGTGTTGATGGTCCACAAGACCACCAGTTTCAAGAAAAAGGGTAAAGGGAAGAAGGGGAACTTCAAGAAGAACGGCAAGCAAGTTGCTGCTCAAGTGAAGAAGCCCAAGTCTGGAACTAAACCTGAGACTGAGTGCTTCTACTGCAAAGGGACTAGTCACTGGAAGTGGAACTGCCCCAAGTATTTGGCGGATAAGAAGGATGGCAAGGTGAACACAGGTATATGTGATATACATGTTATTGGTGTGTACCTTACTAATGCTCGCAGTAGTGCCTGGGTATTTGATACTGGTTCTGTTGCCAATATTTGCAACTCGAAACAGGGACTACGGATTAAGCAAAGATTGGCTAAGGACGAGGTGACGATGCGCGTGGGAAATGGTTCCAAAGTCGATGTGATCACCATCGGCACGCTACCTCTACATCTACCTTCGGGATTAGTTTTAGACCTGAATAATTGTTATTTGGTGCCAGCGCTAAGCATGAACATTATATCTGGATCTTGTTTGATGCGAGATGGTTATTCATTTAAATCCGACAATAATGGTTGTTCTATTTATATGAGTAATATCTTTTATGGTCATGCACCCTTGAAGAGTGGTCTATTTTTGTTGAATCTCGATAGTACTGACACACATATTCATAATATTGAAGCCAAAAGATGCAGAGTTCATAATGATAGTGCAACTTATTTATGGCACTGCCGTTTGGGTCATATTGGTGTAAAGCGCATGAAGAAACTCCATACTAATGGACTTTTGGAATCACTTGATTATGAATCACTTGGTACTTGCGAACCATGCCTCATGGGCAAGATGACTAAAACTCCATTCTCCGGAACAATGGAGCGAGCAACAGATTTGTTGGAAATAATACATACTGATGTATGTGGTCCGATGAATATTGAGGTTCACGGCGGGTATCGTTATTTTCTGACCTTCACAGATGATTTGAGCAGATATGGGTATATCTACTTAATGAAACATAAGTCTGAAACATTTGAAAAGTTCAAAGAATTTCAGATTGAAGTGGAAAATCATCATAACAAGAAAATAAAGTTTCTGCGATCTGATCGTGGAGGAGAATATTTGAGTTACGAGTTTGTTCTTCATTTGAAACAATGTGGAATAGTTTCGCAACTCACGCCACTCGGAACACCACATCGTAATGGTGTGTCCGAATGTCGTAATCATACTTTATTAGATATGGTGCGATTTATGATGTCTCTTACTGATTTACCGCTATCATTTTGGGGTTATGCTTTAGAGACAGCTGCATTCACGTTAAATAGGGCACCATCTAAATCCGTTGAGACGACACCTTATGAACTGTGGTTTGGGAAGAAACCCAAGTTGTCGTTTCTTAAAGTTTGGGGCTGCGATGCTTATGTGAAAAAGCTTCAACCTGATAAGCTCGAACCCAAATCGGAGAAATCTGTCTTCATAGGATACCCAAAGGAGACTGTTGGGTACACCTTCTATCACAGATCCGAATGCAAGACATTCGTTGCTAAGAATGGATCCTTTCTAGAGAAGGAGTTTCTCTCGAAAGAAGTGAGTGGGAGGAAAGTAGAACTTGATGAGGTAACTGTACCTGCTCCCTTATTGGAAAATAGTTCATCACAGAAATCAGTTCCTGTGACTGCTACACCAATTAGTGAGGAAGCTAATGAGGATGATCATGTAACTTCAGATCAAGTTACTACCGAACCTCGTAGGTCAACCAGAGTAAGATCTGCACCAGAATGGTACGGTAATCCAGTTCTGGAGGTCATGTTACTTGAACATGACGAACCTATGAACTATGAGGAAGCGATGATGAGCCCAGATTCCGCGAAATGGATTGAGGCCATGAAATCTGAGATGGGATCCATGTATGAGAACAAAGTGTGGACTTTGGTTGACTTGCTCGATGATCGGCAAGCCATCGAGAATAAATGGACCTTCTAGAAGAAGACTAACACTGATGGTAATGTTACTGTCTACAAAGCTCGACTTGTTGCGAAAGGTTTTCGACAAGTTCAAGGAGTTGACTACGATGAGACCTTCTCACCCGTAGCGATGCTTAAGTCCGTCCAAATCATGTTAGCAATTGCTGCATTTTATGATTATGAAATTTGGCAAATGGATGTAAAGACTGCATTCCTGAATGGATTTCTGGAAGAAGAGTTGTATATGATGCAACCCGAAGGTTTTATCAATCCAAAGGACGCTATCAAAGTGTGCAAGCTCCAGTGATCCATCTATGGACTGGTGCAAGCATCTCGGAGTTGGAATAAATGTTTTGATAGTGTGATCAAAGATTATGGTTTTATACAGACTTTTGGAGAAGCCTGTATTTACAAGAAAGTGAGTGGGAGCTCTGTAGCATTTCTAATATTATATGTGGATGACATTTTGTTGATTGGGAATGATATAGAATTTCTGGATAATATAAAAGGATACTTGAATAAGAGTTTTTCAATGAAAGACCTCGGTGAAGTTGCTTATATTTTGGGCATCAAGATCTATAGAGATAGATCAAGACGCTTAATTGGACTTTCACAAAGCACATACCTTGACAAAGTTTTAAATAAGTTCAAAATGGATCAAGCAAAGAAAGGGTTCTTGCCTGTGTTACAAGGTGTGAAGTTGAGTCAGACTCAATGCCCGACCACTGCAGAAGATAGAGAGAAATTGAAAGTCATTCCCTATGCTTCAGCCATAGGTTCTATCATGTATGCAATCCTATGTACCAGACCTGATGTGTGCCTTGCTATTAGTTTAGCTGGGAGGTACCAAAGTAATCCAGGAGTGGATCACTGGATAGCGGTCAAGAACATCCTGAAATACCTGAAAAGGACTAAGGATATGTTTCTCGTTTATGGAGGTGACAAAGAGCTCGTCGTAAATGGTTACGTCGATGCAAGCTTTGACACTGATCCGGATGACTCTAAGTCACAAACTGGATACGTATATATATTGAACGGTCTATCTGTAAGTTGGTGCAGTTCCAAGCAAAGCGTCGTGGCGGGATCTATGTGTGAAGCGGAGTACATAGCTGCTTCGGAAGCAGAAAATGAAGGAGTCTGGATGAAGGAGTTCATATGTGATCTAGGTGTCATACCTAGTGCATCGGGTCCAATGAAAATCTTTTATGACAATACTGGTGCAATT